>NC_041390.1:173013441-173240172 GCF_002162155.2 Triticum dicoccoides | reverse complement strand
CGCCGTTGGAATGGGTCCGTCGCCGGCAAAGAAGGCGGTCGTGGGCAAACCTCGTGGGGGCGGCCCGAAAGCAACCGCCGTGCAACCCCGATGCGGCATCATCCCGACCGAATAAGACCAAGGCGGTTGTGGCAGCTTCGGCTACTCACTTGCCGCTGAATGTGCCTGGTGATGGCACGGCTGCCCCCCCCCCACCACCACCACCACAAGTCACGCCGTCGGCCGTCTAGGAGGACCTGTCCATGCCCACGGACACCACCTCCAATGTGCTCGACGAAATGTCGCAAAGGTAAAGAAAGAACTTTTTCTTTTTTATTGTTCTTTTCTCATGTTTCATATGAATAGAATGTGAGATTGTGTGTATGTGCATTTGTAGTCTTAATCATGACAAATGTCGCGAACAAAGATTTTGTCTCTCAGCAATATGCATCACAAGAATATGATACTCAACTTGATGATGAGAATCCCGACATGAAAGAGGAGGGCTTCATTGATAATGTAAACGGAAGAACCACAAATTATTCGAACGTCGAAGATGTGTTGATTTGTACAGCGTGGAAGCGTGTCTCTCTTGATGCATCCATGGAAAGTGACCAATCCGCGGCCACATATTGGAACCGCATCAAAGATTTATTCGACGGATGCAACACAAGTGGCCACTATCGATCAAGGGATTCTATTCGCCACCGATGGGGCACCATCGACACCTAATGCCAACAATGGGCGAGTCGCTTGGCCAATGTTGATCGCATGAACCCTAGTGATTGCGATGAAGAAGACATGGTAATTGCTTGCTACTTTTAAATGTTTTCTCATGCTACATTGACCAAGTATCCATATTGCCGGTGTCCTGAATTGGGGGGTCCTAACCTAGTCGGCCCATTCTCTTCGGGTTGGGCCGATGGACCCTCATCTGTGGTCAAGATGGATTCAGGAGGCCGTACACAGGAGGCGTGAGACTACCTCCACCAAAGACTTGACGTATACTCCAAGATCTCTGCTGCTGCCTTGCTCCTAGATACCTACCTTGTAACCCTAGATATCCTCCCTGGCATGTATATAAGCTAGAAGGTTTAGCCCATAGGAGGGACATCAATGCAAAATCATTCACCTAGCCCTAGAGTTAAACCACATATTACGATCTCGAGATAGATCAACTTTGTATTTAATACATCTTCATCAATATAAACAAGAGCAAGACGTAGGGTTTTACCTCCATGAAGAGGGCTCGAACCTGGGTAAATATCGTCTCCTTCGTTCATGTTACCCTCGATCCGAGACCCACGGCTCGGGGCCCCCTACCCCGAGGTCTGCCAGTTTTGACACCGACACTGATGTTTTCATTGAGAGTTCCATTGTGCGATCGACAGAAGGATCGATGGGATCGCCGGTCAAGAGCCCCGAGCCTATAGGGCTCATTTCCATGCCCGAGGCTTCGGTCACAAAGAGCCCTTCACATAAAGTTGAGGCAATCTATGACTCTTCTCTGGTTCCTGCGAAGAATTCCTCCAAGGATGAGGGGTTGAAGTATTTCTTGGAAAGCGAGTCGGGCAGCGGCCTACCAGAGGCATGAAGGAAATATGCCTTAGAGGCAATAATAAAGTTGTTATTTTATATTTTCTTATTCATGATAAATGTTTATTATTCCTGATAGAATTATATTGATCGGAAACCTTAATATATGTGTGAATACATAACAAACACCGTGTCCCTAGTGAGCCTCTACTGGACTAGCATGTTGATCAAAGATGGTTAAGGTTTCCTAACCATAGACATGAGTTGTCATTTGATAACGGGATCACATCATTAGGGGAATAATGTGATGGATAAGACCCATCCGTTTGCTTACCATATTGATCGTTCAGTTTATTGCTATTGCTTTCTTCATGTCAAATATGTATTCCTTTGACTATGAGATTATGCAACTCCCGGATACCGGAGGAATACCTTGTGTCGTGGAATTGTCACGGCAGATGTCCTAGAGCAAGGACTTAGTCGTAGGGCCATCGCACTAGGAAGCTTAAAGGGGTTAATCGGGACAAAGGACACGAGAGAGTTTTATACTAGTTCGGCCCCTTACGATGAAGGTAAAAGCCTACGTCTAGTTGGGATTGGTATTGCTGGGGTTTCGATCACCAAGAGGTTGAACTCGTCGGCTTGGTTCTCAACTTGTTGTTTCTTGCCCTAAGCCGCCACCGGGTCGTCCCCTTATATACCTCGGTTGACGCCTGGTGGCCTACAGAGTCCCGGCCGGCTCATAATCGTGTCCAGCTCGGTGACTTCCTTTATATGCCTTTCTTTGCAAGTCTTTCCTTACATACGGCGGTTCACAATAACGGGCCTTAAACCGCCTTTCAGGCCTTTGGGCCTTCTATAAGACTTAATAAACTATAATCTTGAATGTTTGTTGGGCTTCTTGTGTAACCCGCCATTGGGGCCGACCCGGCCCCTCCTGGGTGGGTCATAATTGATAGTAATATCCCCAACATTAGGCCCCAGGTTGACTTTGAACTTTGTTCTTTGTCAATCTTCAATACTTAGACAGAAAATCCATCTTCTTATCTTCACTGAAATTTTCTTGTAACCCGCCGTGACGTCACCTCTTAAAAATGCAAAAAACTTTCATGACGTCATCTTCCAATGGATCTTTTATCTTTAACGTTTCCCGAGAATCGAGGCGCCTGTATAGCTGGGTAACCATTTATTCGGTTCTTCCTTGATCTTCGCGCCCGTCTGTTCGCATCTTTTCCTTATAAATAGGCACGCCTCGGCCTTCTCATTCTCCTCTCTCGCTCCGTCTTCTTCCTCGCGCAAACCCTCTGCTGCTCGAGTTTTGCCGCCGCCGCGCCTCATCTCCGTCTTCGTCGACTTTGGCCGCTGCATCAACCTGAACCGATCAGAGAAACCGCGGCGACCTCCGCAGTAGGCCTGCAACCGTAAGTTTTCTTTCCTTTGTTTCTCAGATCTGCATTAGGGTTTCCAAGCTCCTGCGTGTTCTTCATAGTTCATCATAGTTCTTCATAGTTCTTCCACTGCCAGCTTTTCCGATCCAAAAGGTCATATATATATATGCTCGCGCGGTAGTATTTTTGTACCTCTTCTTGACCCACACATCTCTTTCTCTGATTGAAAAGGCTGATTCAGAACTTACCGACTCCTTTGTACTGAACTTTTTAGGTCTAGAATTGTTTTCATTTTGAACAACCATTTTGATCTGGAATAATACCAAGCAACGTAGGAAACTTGTTTGTCTCAATACTTAGCTGAATTTGCCTTCTTCAAATATCTGTAGTCATGGCGGCTTATCATGCCGGCTTAATTTCCCTTTATATGTCATTAGCCCTCAACATAAGTCGCCATTACTTGTTTTGCATCTTCATCCCTTAAATGTTAATCTCACCGTTAAACTGAACCGACATGTTGCTTTTCTTTTCAGTTCCTTGCACATCATGCCGTCCAAAACACCAACCATCTGTAACTGGGTTCCCTCAACCATAACTGAGGAACGTTTAAAGGAGTTCTTCACCATAGGATTTCTGCCAGCGAAAACTATCATGTCTTACCGTGCCCCTGACCCGGAAGAAGAACGGCCCAATCCGAGAGACGGTGAGGTGATCGTTTTTTACTGACCACATGAACCATGGCTTCTCACCGCCCGGCTCAAAGTTCTTCAGAGAGGTCCTCCATTTTTTCAAGATCCACCCTCAAGATGTCGGGCCCAACTCCATATCTAACATCTGGAACTCCCAAGTGCTCTGTGGGGTATATCTTCAACAAGAGCCGACCGTGGAGTTGTTTAGAGAATACTTTTATCTAAACCGGCAGAACGAGTGCACCAACGGCCTTAGCTTAGAGCTCGAAGGGATATCGATTCAGCGCCGGCAGGGTGCTGTCTTCCCCTCATTGTCTTACCAAGTCATCCAAAGGACTGGAACCAGACTTGGTTCTACTGCCAGGACATTTCACCAACAAACGAGAAGCCACTGCATGGTTATTGCCCCGATCGTCTTGACTCCAAGTTTGTGCTTCCTGATAAACTTACCATCGCTGAATGCAAGAGGCTGATACCATCTATCAAAAGGATCAATGCTCTGTTGGGGAACGGGTTAACTGGAGTTGATCTGACCCGCTGCTGGGTCTCATGGCGGGTCATCCCTTTGAGCCGCCGGTCAAAGCTGATGTATGAGTATGGTGGAGGCCCGGATGACTCTCTTCGTCACAGCCCCATTCAATTGACAGAAGAAGATATTGTCTCAATGTCAACTCTTCTGGTGAATGGGAAATATGAAGATTGCAGTGTCGTCGGGTTAAACCCCTTCTGCCAACTTAACCCGGTGCCAGAAGTAAGGATGTCATTATTTCTCTCTTTTGTATTTTTCCAGCCGTATTGTTTTAATACTTGCCTGACTCTTTACCTTGTTTTTACCTGTCTGCAGGCCAACTTTGACTTCTAGAAAGTTAAGTATGACCACGAGGCGGCCAAGAAAGCGAAAGCCGCCGCCACAAACGCCAAGAAAATGACCCAGAGGTCGAAAAAGAAGAAAAAGAGTATTGCTGAAGATTTGATGAAGCTTGATGATACATCTGACTCGGAGGTAGCCCTTGATTCCCTTGGCCATTTTTTAACAATCTTATTAACACTGATCATTACCAGGATGACATTGGGGCCAGTCAGGCTATGGAAGCAGAGGTAACTATCATTTCCTCCGACTCAGAGCCCTTGCCAAGACAAAAAGTTCGATGAGTGATCCATAAAGTAAGGTTTTCTAACCCTTTAGCTCACTTGGATCCCAACTTTCGTTTGAAAAAATAGCAACATGAAAGCCGCCGTCAAGCTTGGACTGAAGATGAGCCGGCTGTCGTTCTTCAACAAACTCCTCAGAAACGTCCAAATGAGGTTTACTTCTTTCTGTCTTTAACTCTGTTTAATGGACCCTTCCCTTTGTATTTCTTTTAACTCTATTTTATCCTTCCAGGAGGTGTCTCGCTCTTCTGGCGACTCATCGTAGACGCAACTTCCGGCTTTCAAGACTGCCCCTGGGTAATGAAAAACCATCATCTTTCCTGGGTTGTTCGAATTGTATCTTTATACTGACAATCCTGCAACATTCTTCTTAGTGGCCAAGCTAAATCCAAGAAAGCGAAGGTAGCTAAGCCGGCAGAAGACCCGCCAGTGCATGCATCCGACCCGGCCAGACCCTCTTCTCCATTAAACGATGCTCCAGCAGACCCGCCTGTTGATATAGAAGCAAATCCTCTTGAGCCGTCGTTTGATGAGACTACTGTGAACCCTTCTGCTACTGGACCATCAAGCTCAGCCAACCCACCATCACCATCTGTGCAAGATGTTCAGATCATCGGGAGCCACTTTATCGAACCGGGGAACCCAACTGTGTTGGCTCAGTGTATAGCAAAACAAGAGGCATTGGAGAGGCAGAAAGTTCGCTTTGACGTTGCCAACTATGACCGTCTAAATGCCAATGATATTCTATCTGGCTATCTTAGCCATGTACACTCCAGTCGCGACTCTGAGGTTGAAATGGTCAAGCAGCTGCAGTTGAAATACGAGGTACGTTCTTCCGGCTTATCTGTATTCCTTCAGCCCCCAAGTCTTCAGATTTATGAGAGAACCGGAATGATCTGTAGACTTTAAAATATAGACCGAGACCTTTACCTTTGAAACTTGTCTTGAATTCAATAGAACAAAGCTTCACCTGTAGTCCCCAAGGGCCGGTTCATTTTGATCATAAATGAACCGGTACTTTAAATTGTTTGGTATTGTATTCAAAAGACTTAATACTCCGGCTTAACCTTGAGAAACTTGCTGAACTGCATACATTAGCCCCCAAGTGCCAAGTGTTGTTACTTTGTAAGGGACTTGAGACTTAAAGTATGTCTTTAGAGTCATAAAAAATTGATTTGGCATACATTAGCCCCCAAGTGTCAAGTGGTTTTTTGTAAAGTACTTGAGCCTTGAATCTTGCTCTTTGAACTTGAAACAAAATTTTGACTCATCTAAATGTTTTGCAGAATGCCTTATCTGAATTGAACTCGCAATTGACTAATGCGAAGACCCGGCTAGCGAGTCAGGAAACAGAAATCAAATCTGCTAACTCCAAACTGCAAATAAGTCTCTCTGAGACGGAAAATTTAAAGACCAGCTTCGCTGCCAAGAAGAAAAATTGGGAAGAGGAAAAAACGCTTCTGACCCAATGTGCTGAGAAGGCCGAAACAGCCCTGGAAGAGATTTCAACAGAGCTGAACGGGTTAAAGGGCCGGGTGTCTCAAATGGTGGCTGCCATCTTTGGTAAGCCGTCCAACTTTAATTTTGTGTGCTTTCTGCTAATCCGGAGTATAAACTGCCAGCTGACTTTGTGTATAAAATATGTGCAGGTCCTCGAAGCAAAAATCTAAGCCAAGACCCTTTGATTAAACTGAAGGCAGTGTATACTTTGGTAGAACAATTGTATATTGGCGCACAGCAGGCTCTTGCCGCCATTTCTCTTGTCAATCAAGGACCCAACCGGCTCAGCGACGTCCTGAAGAAACTGTCAATCCTGTCTGCCAGGTTTCAAGAAGTGAAACGCTCCTGCACGTGAGCCGGAGCTTTGACTGCCCTGAGCCGCTCCATGGCTTGGGTGCCAGACCTAGACCCGGCGGACGTGGCCAAAGGCTATCCCACCATGAAGGAAGATGGTTCTCCTTTTGGGCAGGATGACTTCATGGCCTGCGTGCGCGGAGTCCGACCTCAGGCAACTACCCTGGGAGATGACACCAATATTGACAAATACCAGCCGGTTTTTGGTGCTGAAAATAAGAAGATGGCCACTCCCTCATACAAGGTAACAGATTTGATTCCACCGGTAAGAGAAGACACATTTGCCCCGGAAGTTGACCCGGTCAGCCTGATCGACGATGAAGCCGAATTTGTCGCCGTGAATGGTTTTGATTGGTCAAAACCCAACTTCCAGCCAACAGAAGGTGGTGAACCGGCGAGGGAGGAACAATGATCATCTTTATGGGCTTATAAAGCCTTGTAATAGCTTAGTTGTGAAAACACCGTATGCTTTACTTATGCCATCACGCATAAAACACTTCTATGTGATTTTGTGTTTCCTGATGCCACTGTATGCATCGTATTTAATGTTTGTTTCTGCAATATTTAAACTCCGTTCCTGTAGATACAAAGAAAAGACTAACTTGGCGGCTTAGAACCAAACGGGTTAGAACACCCGATTTATAGCCAATATGTTTACCACAGTAGGAACTAGAAACAAATATAAACAAAGGATAAGGGCTGAGATTAACTCTTTTAGTTAATACAATAGGCAATTGTGTATAAGTAATAACCATACCTTGTACCTTTTGATCCTTAGACCGCCGGCTTGAATAACCCGGGTGATGAAATTGATAATTCAAACTTTATGAGAAGTCAATGCTTTTGAATACTCAATGATAATTATACCTTGGTAGCTGTGTTGTCAAATAGTCGACCTGGTGAAGAAGACCAGGCTACTTATTTGTAATATCGAGACAACAAAAGGCTAAAAGGCAAAACAACAGATAATAAGCATAATCTAGCCTTGTATTCAAAATGTTGGGGGCTTCTGATTCGAATACGATCAGTAAACCAGACCAAAGGGGTTAAGCTAAGGTTCGAATACGACCATATAACCCCAGTGGTTTTGGCGTTGCACCGATCAAGAGGGTACCGATAGCTATGTTCTCTTTGGTTCGACTACAACCTATATTTGAACAGGAAGCCCCCAAATGACCTTGAGAGGTTTTTAACGACCCTGATTCGAATACGATCCAAGTCGGACCCAAAAGGGGTTAAGCTATGATTCGGATACGATCAAGAAGCCCCCAAGTGAGTTTGGCCTTGAGCCGATCAAGAGGGTTACGACAACTATGTTCTCTTTGGTTCGAATACGACCTATGTTTGAACAGGAAGCCCCCAAGTGACCATCAAATCTGTAGCTAGATTCGGATACGATCATAACCGGACCAAAAAAGGTTAAACTTGATTCAAATATGATCAGTTCCTTACTAATTATTTGAAAATAAGAAATAACAAAGATGCATAATCTTTGAAAAGAAAAGAGACCGATGGTCTTACTTTATTACTTATCATGGTATATACAATGTCAAAGTATGTACATGATGAGAGCCGGTGGCTTAGGTGTAGTATGGTCGAAGTTGAGCAATGTTCCACGGCCGGCGGGTCTCCTCCTCTGACTTACGTGAGTCTTTATGCCCTCGAACTTCAATGAGGTAATATGACCCGTTGTTTAAGTTCTTACTAACCACAAAAGGTCCTTCCCAAGGTGGGGATAACTTGTGTGCATCTGACAGATCCTGGATGAGCCGGAGCACCAGGTCGCCTTTCTGAAAAGTCCTGGACTTAACCCGGCGGCTGTGATAACGGCGCAGGTCCTGTTGATAAATTGCTGACCAGGCCGCTGCTAAGTCTCTTTCTTCATCCAACAAGTCAAGTGCATCCTGTCTGGCTTGTTCATTATTAGTTTCAACATAAGCCGCCACACGAGGCGAGTCATGACGGATGTCACTAGGCAACAGTGCTTCTGCTCCATAAACCATGAAGAAAGGTGTGTAACCTGTAGACCTGTTGGGTGTGGTGTTGATACTCCACAACACCGAGGGTAATTCCTCTACCCAACAACCCGGCGTTCGCTGTAAAGGAACCATAAGCCGGGGTTTGAGCCCTTTCAAAATTTCCTGATTGGCTCTCTCAGCTTGACCATTGGATTGAGGATGAGCTATAGAAGAAACATCAAGCCGGATGTGCTCACGTTGACAAAACTCCTCCATAGCCCCTTGGGACAGATTAGTGCCATTGTCAATGATAATGCTGTGTGGAAAACCAAAACGGAAGAGCACCTTTTTCATGAACTGAACCGCCGTGGCCGCGTCACACTTGCTCACAAGCTCCGCCTCAACCCACTTAGTGAATTTATCAACTACCACCAAGAGATGTGTCTTTTTATCCTTAGACCTTTTGAAAGGTCCCACCATGTCAAGCCCCCAGACCGCAAACGGCCAAGTGATTGGAATCATCCGGAGCTCTTGAGCCGGCACATGCGCTCGTCGTGCAAACTTTTGACATCCATCACATCTGCTGACCAGATCCTCTGCATCAGCGTGAGCCGTCAACCAGTAAAGACCGTGACGAAAGGCCTTGGCCACCAGAGATTTTGACCCGGCGTGATGACCACAATCACCTTCATGGATCTCACAAAGTATTTCTTGACCTTCTTCGAGGGAAACGCACCGCTGAAACGCTCCGGAGACACTGCGGTGGTATAATTCTCCATCCGAAATCGTCATTGACTTAGACCACCGGGTTATTTGTCGAGCCAGGGTCTCATCTGCTGGCAACTCTCCCCGGGTCATGTAATCCAAGAACGGTACTGTCCAATCTGGGATGACATGAAGAGCCGCCACCAACTGCGCCTCCGGGTCAGGAACAGCTAAATCTTCTTCTGTGGGCAACTTGACAGAGGGGTTATGCAAAACATCCAAAAAGGTGTTAGGTGGTACCGGCTTTCGCTGAGACCCCAACCGGCTTAAGGCATCAGCCGCTTCGTTCTTTCGACGGTCAATGTGCTCCACCTGATAGCCTTTAAAGTGCCCTACAACAGCATCAACCTCCCGGCGATAAGCCGCTATGAGAGGGTCCTTGGAATTCCACTTGCCCGATACCTGTTGAGCCACTAGATCTGAGTCGCCAAGACATCTGACCCGGCTCAAACTCATCTCTTTTGCTACTCGAAGACCATGGAGCAAGGCTTCATACTCTGTTGCGTTGTTAGTGCAAGGAAACATCAATCGTAACACATAACAAAATTTGTCACCTCACGGAGAGGTTAAAACAACTCCAGCCCCCGAGCCTTCCAACTGTCTGGACCCATCAAAATGAATAGTCTAATACGTGTTGTCTGGTTTCTCTTTTGGCATCTGCATCTCTGTACAGTCATTAATGAAGTCAACCAGTGCTTGAGATTTGATCGCAGTACGTGGCACATACTTCAACCCATGAGACCCAAGCTCAATTGCCCACTTGGCAACTCGCCCAGTGGCTTCTCTGTTTTGAATGATGTCTCCCAAAGGAGAAGAGCTAACCACGGTGATTGGATGTCCCTGGAAATAATGCTTAAGCTTCCGGCTTGCCATGAACACCCCATATACAAGCTTCTGCCAATGTGGATATCGTTGCATGGATTCAATTAGCACCTCACTGACGTAATAAACCGGCCGTTGAACCGGATGCTCCTTGCCAGTCTCCTTGCGCTCCACCACAATAGCCACACTAACAGCTCATGAGTTGGCGGCTATGTATAACAGCAGCGGCTCTTTCTCAATTGGAGCAGCCAGGACCGGCGGCTCAGCAAGCTGTGTCTTCAGATCTTCAAAAGCAGAGTTCACATCATCGCTCCAAACCATATGTTTTCTTAATCATCTGATACAGAGGCATTGCCTTCTCCCCTAACCGGCTTATGAACCGGCTCAAAGCAGCAACATTGCCCGCCAGTTGTTGAACGTCATTGATGCATGTTGGTCTAGCCAGGGATGTAATTGCCTTGATTTTCTCCGGGTTAGCCTCAATACCTCGGTTAGACACCAAAAAACCCAAGAGCTTGCCGGCTGCGACTCCAAAAACACACTTGGCCGGGTTAAGCATCATTTTGTAGACCCGGAGATTATCGAAAGTCTCTTTCAGATCTGTGACCAAGGTTTCCTATTTCTTGGATTTTACCACTATATCATCCACATAAGCATGAACATTACACCCAATTTGATTGTGAAGACAATTCTGCACACACCGTTGGTAAGTCGCCTGGGCACTCTTAAGCCCAAAAGGCATAGACACATAGCAAAAAGCTCCAAAAGGAGTAATAAAAGTTGTCTTCTCCTGATCCTTGACCGCCATATTGATCTGATGATAACTGGAATAAGCATCCAAGAAACTCAAATGTGCGCAACCTGCCATAGCATCAATGATCTGATCAATACGGGTGAGAGCAAAAGGATCAGCCGGACAAGCCTTGTTCAGATCGGTGTAATCTACACACATACGCCAGGTGCCATTCTTTTTAAGTACAAGCACCGGGTTAGCTAACCACTCTGGGTGAAAGACCTCTACAATGAACCCGGCCACCAAGAGCCAGGCCACCTCTTCTCCAATGGCCTTGCTCCTTTCTTCATTGAACCGTCGGAGAAACTGTCTAACAGGTTTGAATTTTGGATCAATATTAAGAGTGTGCTCAACGAGTTCCCTCAGGACACCCGACATGTCTGAAGGTTTCCATGCAAAGATGTCCCGGTTCTCACGGATGAACTTGATGAGCGCGCTTTCCTATTTCGGATCCAAGTTCGCACTGATGATGAACTGCTTGGATGAGTCGCCAGGCACAAAGTCCACCATCTTGGTGTCATCAGCTGATTTGAATTTCAACACCAGCTCATGCTCTGTTGTTGGTTTCTTTAATGACGTCATGTTTGTCGGGTCAACATGATCCTTATAAAACTTTAACTCCTCTATTGCACAAACAGATTCAGCATAGGCAGCATCACCTTCTTCACACTCCAAGGCTATCTTCCGGCTCCCATGTACTTTAATGGTGCCCTTATGACCCGACATTTTGAGCTGTAAATACACATAACACGCCCGAGCCATGAACTTGGCATAAGCCAGCCGCCCAAACAGAGCATGATATGGGCTTTTGATTTTAACCACCTCAAAGGTTAATTTTTCTGCTCTGGAGTCATACTCATCCCCAAAGGCTACTTCCATCTCAATCTTACCAACTGGGTATGCCGATTTACCAGGTACCACACCGTGAAAAACAGTGTTCGATTGTTTAAGATTTTTATCAGTTAATCCCATCCGGCGGAACGTCTCATAGTAGATGATGTTGATGCTGCTGCCTCCATCCATGAGTACCTTAGTGAATTTGTATCCACCAACCTGAGGTGCCACTACCAAGGCTAAGTGATCCGGATTATCAACCCGGGGCGGGTGATCCTCTCTGCTCCACACAATAGGCTGCTTTGACCAACGTAGATAACATGGAATCGCCGGCTCAACGGCATTGACGACCCTCTTGTGAAGCTTCTGGTCCCTCTTACATAAACTAGTGGTAAATACATGGTATTGCCCACTACTCAGTTGTTTTGGGTTGCTCTGATAACCAGATTGTTGCTGCTGATTACCTTGGCCGGGTTGTTGATTATATCCTCCTTGGTTACCAGGATGGCCCTGACCGTGAAATCCTCCTCCACCTGAACCGGCGCCCGGGCCGTGAAAACCGCCTCCTCCCGAACCGGCGCTTGGGCCGTGACCTCCGTCAAACGTGTTTGAATTTTTAAATGCCTTCATGATCATACAATCTTTCCACAGGTGAGTGGCTGGCTTCTCCTGGGTACCGTGCTTTGGACAGGGTTCATTCAATAACTGCTCAAGGGTGGGACCGACCCGCCCGACCGAGGGGGCTGTCTGCCCTTGCGCTGTTGATTACCGCCCTGTGCATTGGTGTTAGAAACAAACTCATCAGCCTTATGTTTATTACCTCCCTGATTTGCCGGGTTATGCTGGTGACCCTTGCCGTTGCCATTCTTCTTTCCCTTTGTTGCCTTTTCTTCGTCAGACACCGGGTCCTTGGTAGTATCATAATCAGCATACTTGACAAGAGCCGCCATCAATGTTCCCATGTCATTACAGTCACGCTTGAGCCGCCCCAGCTTCTGCTTCAGAGGTTCAAAACGGCAATTTTTCTCCAACATCAAGACTGCTGAGCCGGCATCCATCTTATCAGATGAATGTATTATCTCCTTGACCCGGCGCACCCAATGGGTTGTGGATTCACCATCCTCTTGCTTGCAATTGGTTAGGTCCACAATCGACATAGGCTGCTTACACGTGTCCTTAAAGTTCTGGATGGGCCTTCAACTCCGCTCATGAGCCGATAGAATTGGGTGGCAATCCCTTCAACCAAGTACGAGATGTTCCATCTAACATCATAGTGAAATACTTGGCCATTGCAGCATCATTGACCTCCAATAACTCCATAGCCATCTCGTAACTCTCAATCCAAGCCCCAGGCTGTAAGTCAGCTGTGTAATTAGGCACCTTACGAGGCCCCTTAAAATCCTTTGGCAAACGCTCATTACGTATGGCCGGCACCAAGAAAGGAATGCCTCCGGTTCTTGTGGCCCCTCCTGCCTCGACCGAGGTTGCTAGATAAGCCGGAAACGTTTGATGAGCCGCCTGATCTGCTGCCATTTGAGCTGCTCGTTCCGCCTCTTGACGAATCCTCTCCTGATCCGCCAAGTTAAGGGCTCCATCCCGCACTGGCTCATGCCTGTATGGCCGGTTGTGGCATTGAGCATTGCTTGACATATCTGCGGATTCCATACGCCTACTGTAACTCGGGCTCCGGCTTGGGCGAGGAGTTGAATGGATCCTGTCCCGACTGTAGGAGTATGCATCCCACTGCGCCAGAGCTGTTTGAAGAAGTTCTCTTACCCTTCGTGTTTCAATTGCTGCTGGCGAGTCACCTTCCATCGGAAGAGCCGCCAAATGAGCCGATGCTGCGATGAGGTTTTCCAAAGGGTTGGAGAAGTGACCCGGCGGCGTTGGAACGTAATGAGGCGGAGCGGTATTTATACGAGGTGGATTCATGGCGTGCGGCTGGACTGTTGCGCCGGGTGTTGTAATCTGGGGTGCCTCCGGCGGGTCACTTCCCCCGGCCTCGGGTGTGTGAAAAAAATTCCTAGGATCGAGCATCAGAGGCAGACGTGATTGGGTTTTCTGACGCCTCCTCCTCATGACCTCATTTGACGCGTTCAGATCCACCGAGAGCCGGAAGGTCTCCGCTTGAAGCTGTTGAGCACGAGCATCCAAAGCCGCCCGCTCTGCTGCCATCCTGACTTTGTCTGCGGCTAGATTTTCCTTAGCTTGCACCATCTCTTCACGTACGCGTGCCACCTCTGCGTCATGCTGGGCTTTATCCGTTGGCTCTACCACGGCAGTCAACAGAGTCGTCAGTTTATCCATGAGGTCCATCAAGATGTGAGCCGGGGGGCGCACGGGGTCTCCTGACCCGGTTGCAGCCGACATGGTAGCTATCGCCGCTGTTGTTGTAGAATTCTGCCCGGGCTATGTCTGTGCCATGAAGACTCCGGCCCAATTCGGCGGCTCAAGAGGGTCTGGAATACTGCTGACATCGGAACAGCCCCCGAGCATGCCGTCCTACAGCTGGTACAAAGAGTCTGTCTCGCCTGTTGATGATGCAGTGTCAGAACAGACGACCGTCTCACCGCCCTCCACTGATCCTTCAGCGTATTCACCGTCGTGGATGCAACCCACGAAGGCATGCTTCATGGCAGTTTGAACACGGGCGGTCCTGGCGCGCCGAGCTGTTTCGATGAGGTTGGTGTCGACGTCCGACTCAGGTCCTGACTCGCCGATCCGGCCTATGAAGACGTGGATTCCGCCGAAGGGGACCCGGTATCCATACTCAATTGAGCCGGCCTCGGGGCCCCAGCCTTCGTCGTCGATGTAGAGTTTGCCGCGATGACTCTTGGTCATCCGGCCCACAACATATCCCTTGAGCCCTTCAAAGTTGCCCTTCAAGAACTCAAATCCACCGTGCGCTGGCCCCACGGTGGGCGCCAACTGTCGTGGAATTGTCACGGCAGATGTCCTAGAGCAAGGACTTAGTCGTAGGGCCATCGCACTAGGAAGCTTAAAGGGGTTAATCAGGAAAAAAGGACACGAGAGAGTTTTATACTAGTTCGGCCCCTTACGATGAAGGTAAAAGCCTACGTCTAGTTGGGATTGGTATTGCTGGGGTTTCGATCACCAAGAGGCTCAACTCGCCGGCTTGGTTCTCGACTTGTTGTTTCTTGCCCTAAGCCGCCACCGGGTCGTCCCCTTATATACTTGGGTTGACGCCTGGTGGCCTACAGAGTCCCGGCCGGCTCATAATCATGTCCGGGTCGGTGACTTCCTTTACATGCCTTTCTTTACAAGTCTTTCCTTACATACGGCGGTTCACAATAACGGGCCTTAAACCGCCTTTCAGGCCTTTGGGCCTTCTATAAGACTTAATAAACTATAATCTTGAATGTTTGCTGGGATTCTTGTGTAACCCGCCATTGGGGCTGACCCGGCCCCTCCTGGGCGGGTCATAATTGATAGTAATATCCCCAACACCTTGTGTGCTATCAAACGTCACAACATAACTAGGTGATTATAAAGATGCTCTACAGGTATCTCCGAAGGTGTTTGTTGAGTTGGCATAGGTCGAGATTAGGATTTGTCACTCCGAGTATCAAAGAGGTATCTCTGGGCCCTCTCGGTAATACACATGATAAGCTTGCAAGCAAACGACTAAGGAGTTAGTCACGAGGTGATGTATTACGAAACGAGTAAAGAGACTTGCCTGTAACGAGATTGAACTAGTTATGAAGATACCGGCGATCGAATCTCGGGCAAGTAACATACTGATGGACAAAGGGAATTATGTATGTTGTCATAATGGTTCGACCGATAAAGATCTTCATAGAATATGTAGGAGCCAATATGGGCATCCAGGTTCCGCTATTGGTTATTGACCGGAGAGATGTCTCGGTCATGTCTACATAGTTCTCGAACCCGTAGGGTCCGCACGCTTAACATTCGATGTTGTTTTGCTATTATATGAGTTATGTGGTTTGGTGACCGAATGTTGTTTGGAGTCCCGGATGAGATCACGGACATGACGAGGATCTCCAGAATGGTCCAGAGGTAAAGATTGATATATTGTACAATGCTATTTGGTCTCCGGAATGGTTTTGGGATGCACCGAAAAGTTAACGGAATACCGAAAAGGGTTCCGGAGACACCGGGAGAGTATTGGACCTTAGTGGGCCAAGTGGAAGGGAACACACTAGCCCACATGGCCTGGTGCGCCCCCTTTAGGGCAGCCACACCTAATACATGGTAAAGGGCGTGGCACTGAGGGAGTCCTGGATTAGGGGGTCCTCGGACAGCCGGACTATATGCTTTGGCCGGAATGTTGGACTATGAAGATACAAGATTGAAGACTTCGTCCTGTGTCTGGGTGGGACTCTCCTTTGCGTGGAAGGCAAGCTTGGCAGTTCAGATATGTAGATCTCCTCCCTTGTAACTGACTCTGTGTAACCCTAGCCCCCCCCGGTGTCTATATAAACTGGAGGGTTTAGTCCGTAGGACAACAACAATCATAATCATAGGCTAGCTTCTAGGGTTTAGCCTCTACGATCTCGTGGTAGGTCAGCTCTTGTAATACTCATATCATCAAGATCAATCAAGCAGGACATAGGGTATTACCTCCATCGAGAGGGCCCGAACCTGGGTAAACATTGTGTCCCCCGTCTTCTGTTAACATCCGCCTTAGATGCATAGTTCGGGACCCCCTACCCAAGATCCGCCGGTTTTGACACCGACATTGGTGCTTTCATTGAGAGTTCCACTGTGTCGTCACCATAAGGCTTGATGGCTCCTTCGATCATCGGCAACGATGCGGTCCAGGGTGAGGTTTTTCTCCCCGGACAGATCTTCGTATTCGGTGGCTTCATACTGCGGGCCAACTCACTTGGCCATCTGGAGCAGATCGAGAGCTACGCCCCTGGCCATCAGGTCAGGTTTGGAAGCTTGAACTATACCGCCGACATCCGCGGAGACTTGATCTTTGACGGATTCGAGCCCATGTCAGGTGCCTCGCACCATTGTGACGAGCATGACTTAGCTCTGCCACCGGACAGTGTTCGGGCGATCACCCCTGTGGCTACTCCGGCCTTCAATCCGGAGCAGATCGTGCCGTCCGAGGATGGGTGGATGGACTCCGCCAGGGAGGCCGCACACTCAACGGCAATAGAGCCGAATACTGACTTCACCCCCTATGAGACCTGTGTTGCCAGACCCTTGGATTCATCCCCGGCCACAGGCTCTGAACGCCCGCGTCCGTGCCTATCGAATCTGATTGGGCACCGATCATGGAGTTTACCTCCGCGGATATTTTTTAGTACTCGCCCTTGGGCGACATACTAAGTTCATTGAGGTCTCTCTCCTCGTCAGGAGACCCTTGGCCGAACTATGTCCGGCTTGAGTGGGAAGCGGACGACAAAGAAATTCATTCCCCACCCACCACCCACTTAATAGCCACCGTTGACGACTTAACCGACATGCTTGATTTCGGCTCCGTAGACATCGATGGTATGGACGACAATGCAGGAGAGGAACAGGAACCACCGCCCACAGGGCACTGGACAACCACTTCATCACACGATATATACATGGTGGATACACCCAAATAAAACAATGACGAGGAATGGAAGGATGCAACGGAGGATAATTCCCTCGAGAAGCAACCAAAGCGACGACGTAGGCGCCACTCCAAATCCCGCCTCGGCAAAAACAATGATAACAGCGCAGGAAAGAATAATACCCCAGTCGACTCCAAAGCAAGCGACGAGCACATGGACCCAGCAACATAGTAGGATGAACCAGCGGACGGCGAACATAGTACGGAGCCGCTGTCCGATCACGGCGACACTGACGGTAAAGCTCACCAACCTATCTTCGAAGAGGAGAACAGTCCAGACGATGAGGCACACATCATCCCGGAAAGGAACTCGGAGCAAGAGGACCTCCATAGAAGGCTTATCGCCACCGCGAGGAGTCTGAAGAGGCAGAAGCAAAGGCTTAAGGCCGCGCAAAATACACTCAACTGTAGATGGAACAAAGTGCTCGACATTGAAGAAAAGTACGGGGGCAGCTGTCGGTATCAAAACCGGCGGATCTCGGGTAGGGGGTCCCGAACTATGCATCTAAGGCGGATGGTAACAGGAGGCAGGTGTAACGCCCCAAGACCGGAGCTTCAGATACCTTCCATGGGTTCCGAGTTTCGTTGGTGTTTTGTTTGGTTCGTTGCATTCATCCTTGCATCAAGTTGCATTTCATCATGTCATCATGTGCATTGTGTGTTTTTCGTACATATTAAGTTGTTGCATGTTCCATGCATGAATCTTGCTTCATCACCTTCTCCTACCCTCTACTTCCTTCTTTTGACAAGTGTCACGTTCCCTTCTCTTTTAATTTTCATCTTTGCCTCAATATTCTAACACCATGCACCCACCCTCTCTGTCAGATTTCATCCATTTCGAAGTTGTTTTGGTCAGGTTCAAAAATTATTGAAGTTTGAAAATAATTCAAACTCTAATTATTTTTCTACCTTCTAAAAATGCCAGAGCAATTTATTCAAACCCTACATAAATCCACGGTTCCAGATATACATTTATATATCTCTTATACCTAACCAAAAACCCCTAGGTTTTTCCCCTTTGTTAATTGTTTATTTATATAAACAAAAAAATTAACAAAGGAGAAGATTTAGGGAGAGAGAGAGAGCCCAACCAGGCCACTTGGGCCTCCTGCAGCCCACCAGCCATGCCCACCAAGGCCCCGACCTAATCCCTAACTCGATCGATCCCTACTCCTCGTCTCCTCCACCAGCGCCGCCACCTCTCGTCCTCTCGATCCCATCTCCATCTTCCTCTCCTTCCTGTTCGTCTGTCTCCTGGTGCCGGCCCTGCTGCCCCATCGTCCTCGCGCAGCCGCAAGGCAGCCGGAGCGCCAGCTCTCATTGGCAACCACCTCCGCCATCCCTCTTGGCCCACCGCCTTCGCCAAGTGCTAGCGAAGCCTCGCCGCATCCTGCCGTCTCCAGCGCCGCACCACCGGAGCCGCTCTTTCCCCGCGACCCAAAGCCCCAAGCACCACGCCGTCTCCTCTGCTACGCCCGCACCTTGCCTGCGACTTCTCTGCACCGGCGACCTCCATCGCGCCTCCCTTCTTCGTCCAGCCGCCGCACGGTCATGCTCCAGCACCGCCTCGAGCTCGTCATCCTCGACCTCAATGCCGTCCCAGAGTACCTCGCCCGCTGCTGCACGGTCCAGCCTACTGATTCCTTTTCACTGCAATGGACATCCACCTCGCCTACCTCCTCCCGTCGGCCCTCTCTGCTTGGTGCCGTTCTGCCATCTCCGGCCTCTGCTTCGACCCACCGCGACGTCCCCGAGCACCAGCTTCGCTGCGGTGTCTCTTTGCCGTTTCATGAGCATAGGAATCACTGTCGCCAAGTTCATCTACGGTGACCATACGGACCGCCAAGTTCAACTGCAATCCGTCAAGACCATCGTGTTGCACGTCAACATGCGCACGACCACGGACGGCTACCTCCAGATGGATTTTGGAAAGTTCCGTGTCAACAAGTGTACCCCTACGTGATTGGATTCCCCAAGTACTGCACCGGAACACCAAGTACATGGATATGCCAAGTTTCCCCTCTGAACGTGTACGACTACCCTTGCCCGAAGAACCGCGAGTCACAAGCGCCGTGAACAACTACCGTCGCCGTGGATCTAACAAGTTCGCGAGTACGACTACTTCCCACTACTACCCTCGAGGACATTGGTTCCATCAAGTTCGACGACGACATGGGTACAATCTACCGCCGCCGTGATTTTCGACAAGGCGTCGTGTACCTCTACTTCCACTACCGTCCCGTTGATCACCGATGACCGATAGTACCACTACTTCCACTACGAACGTCCCGAGAACGTCTACTTCCTCTACCTTGCACCGAACGTGAACTGTCCCGCTTGCACGCTTCGAAGGTATAACCCCAAAATGACGTCCTTGAACGAATGCTTGCGATGTATGAGATGCTCGTGCTTGCACCGTGCTCAATTTGTCGGTGCATGTTGCCCTCTTTTACCTTGTCACCATCATGTGGGAGCCCGGTAACAGGGAGCACCCCACCTTCCATATTTTGCACGCTCCCGCCACACTTTCTTTTGCACCGACGTCTCAATGAGTTACCGAAACCGGAGTGTTGCGTGGCACCATTTTGTTATCATTGCCGTGGCACCCCTTTTCCTTTCCACCACGGTGACAAATGCTTCATTTTGCCCTTGTCAACTTTAATAAAAATTGCATAAACTTGTCCATGTCATCCGCATCATGATAACAACAATTAAAAATGTTTAAATTGTTGTGGCAAGAAATTACTAAGGCATATGGGGATTTACCAGATTTGTTGTTTGTTATATCCGGCCCTATTTAAAATTGTTTAGATAGATAATTCCTTTATGTTTCACCTCTTGCCATGTTAACCAACATTTAATATTGTTGAGTACCTAACCGAGAGAGAACTAAATAATTGATGTGGTGTTCCGTCAATATGCAACTCGTTGCATATTGAGCTCCACTTAACTTGTAGTTTTGTTTGTGCCCTTTGCCATGCCATGCATATTTAAACCGGACATGCATCATACTTGTTTGCGCATCATGCCATGTTTATGTGATGGGTGTTTACCATGTTGTTTACTTCTTTCCGGTGTTGCTCCTTCGGGTTAGTTCCGTTAACGTCGCGTTTGTGAGGATCCGTTCGACTTCGTTCGTTTGTCTTCTTCATGGACTCGTTCTTCTTCCTTGCGGGATCTTAGGCAAGATGACCATACCCTCGAAATCACTTCTATCTTTGCTTGCTAGATGCTCGCTCTTTTGCTATGCCTATGCTGCGATACCTACCACTTGCTTATCATGCCTCCCATATTGTGAACCAAGCCTCTAACCCACCTTGTCCTAGCAAACTGTTGTTCAGCTATGTTAGCGCTTTGCTCAGCCCCTCTTATAGCGTTGTTAGTTGCAGGTGAAGATTGAAGTTTGTTCCTTGTAGGAACATGGAGATGTTGTTCCTTGTTGGGACAGGTTTACCTGTTGGGATATCACAATATATCTTATTTAATTAATGCATCTATATACTTGGTAAAGGGTGGAAGGCTCGGCCTTATGCCTGGTGTTTAGTTCCACTCTTGGCGCCCTAGTTTCCGTCATATCGGTGTTATTTTCCCGGATTTTGCGTTCCTTACGCGGTTGGGTAATAATGGGAACCCCTTAACAGTTCGCCTTGAATAAAACTCCTCCAGCAATGCCCAACCTTGGTTTTACCATTTGCCACCTAGCCCCTTTTTCCCTTGGGTTTCCGGAGCCCGAGGGTCATCTTATTTTAAACCTCCCCGGGCCAGTGCTCCTCTGAGTGTTGGTCCACCTCGTCAACCGCCGGTGGCTACCAGGGGCAACTCTGGGCTGGCCTATCGGAAGTTTGGAGAATCTGAGTGTGCCCTGAGAACGAGATATGTGTAGCTCCTATCGGGTTTTGTCGGCACATTCGGGCGGTGTTGCTGGATTTATTTTAACCTATCGAAGTGTCTTGAAGAACCGAGGTACCGAGTCTGATCGGAAAGTCTCGGGAGGAGGTCTATTCCTTCGTTGACCGTGAGAGCTTGTCATGGGCTAAGTTGGGACTCCCCTGCAGGGATTTGAACTTTCGAAAGTTGTGCCCGCGGTTATGGGCAGATGGGAATTTGTTAATGTACGGTTGTAGATAACTTGAACCTTTAACTTAATTAAAATGAATCAACCGTGTGAGTTACCGTGATGGTCTTTTCTCGGCGGAGTCCGGGAAGTGAACACGGTGTTGGAGTAATGCTTGCGCAGGTTGTCCTCTAGTTATTCGTTCGTGCTTTGCCTCCTCTTCTCGCTCTCTTTTGTGAACAGGATAGCCACCATATATGCTAGTCGCTTGCTGCAGCTCCACATAATTACCTTGCCTTACCTGTAAGCTTAAATAGTCTTGATCGCGAGGGTGCGAGATTGCTGAGTCGCTGTGGCTCACAGATTACTTCCAAACCAGATGCAGGGCCTGATGATTCCGCTCCAGGTGATGCGCTTGAGCTCAAGTGGGAGTTCGACGAGGACTCTCAATGTTACTACGTGTCTTTCCCTGATGATCAGTAGTGGTGCCCAGTTGGGGGTGATCGGGACCGTGTCACATGTTGGGTTATCTTTTATTTTGGCGCCGTAGTCGGGCCATGAGTGTTTGGATGATGTAATGCTATTTTATGTACTTGATTGACGTGGCGAGTGTAAGACAACTATGTTATCTCCCCTTTTATTATCTATATTACATGGGATGTTGTGATGATTGCCTAACTTGCGACATATGCCTTCAATGCGATTATGTCTCTAAGTCGTGCCTCGACACGTGGGAGCTATAGTCGCATCGAGGGTGTTATAAGTTGGTAATCAGAGCCTTCCCCGACCTTAGGAGCCCCATTGCTTGATCGTTTTTAGTGGCCGAGTTGTGTATAGAAAAATGTTTTGAGTCATTTAGGAATTATATATCGGAGAGTTTAGGAATTCTTTTACTTCCCAGTCTCCTCATCGCTCTGGTAAGGCATCCTGACGTAGAGTTTTGACTCTTCTCTTCTCAAATTTCACAAATTTATTTTTTAGGATCACGCGGGTATCTTGGAATCGTTCCGATGGTTTTATGACGAGAACATTGTCTTGGTGCCTCCTATCAGGGGTTTTGTGGAAGTGTCCCGGGGAGTCGAGCTCTAAGGTGTTGTCGTCATAATTTTATCGTTGCAGTTCTGGAATACCTGAGTCTAGTACGCCGACATTGAAAATCTCTTTTATGCAGTTCGTTGGTGAGATAACCTCGACGCCACCTAGTACTGGGGCGGGAGTTCAGGAGTATCGCCATAACTCGTATAACGGATGCTTTTAGAAGGTTGAGGTAAACAATTTCCGAAGGTTTCTTGGTTATGTGTTGAAGGATGGATACAGCTGGATGTAGGATTTGCTAGTTTTGGGTGAGATATTATGATTCCCCTGTATCCCTAACACCTGATTGCATAACCGGAAAATATTGGGAGTTTATAAGTGGGAATTCAAGTAGCTCTTAGGATATCTTTCCGACAGATGTATGATATGAAATTGGGGTTTGACGTCTAGTGGTCCGCCTATCCACGGTTGGTTTTACAGTGGTCTCGTTGTGTCTTAAAGAGTCCTTGGCTATGCTGACTCGGGGATGCTTAGTATGTCATGTGCACTTCCTTGTACATGATGGTGTTGTACGATCGATCCCGTGTAGGCCCCACCACGAAAACTTCAGACGAAATCTCTATCATATGTTTGTTCCGGCTTATTCTACAAGCTAACCCTTTGTTTTTGTTTTGAGTTGTGGTATTCGAGTTGCTTCGAAGTCAAATGTTGATTCCATCCCTTTCCTAAGTGGTGTTCTCATACTCCTATGCGAATACTAATCCTCCTTGATAATCGGGATTGTTATGCCAATCTTGTTCAACCGGTGTGCTTCTCTTCAAGTGGATCGATCACTTCAACATTCGCAAGATTCAATCTCAGCTTTCTCAACGGTGTTTGTTTCATCCGTCTCCAAGTTGTCTTTGTTTTCCCACCCACCCACCCTTTTTCTTCGAGGACTCAGTTTTCTTAATCAAATATCCATTTTATTCATGTGAAGTCTCTTCGTTCTTTTCAGTCAATGTTCGTATCTGGTGATTGTCATGAAGATTCTAACGGAGCTTCTAGTTTATCATTCTTTGTTCTTTTATCTTCTCTAGTGGAGCCAATTCAAGCGTTGAAGATCATATCCTTTCCTCGTTTCAAATGTCTGCTCTTGTCGGTTTACCTCATAATCATTCCCCGCTTGCTATTCATCTGTTCCGGAATGCTTAAGATATCTCGAAGATTCGTGTTTCCACTCTGCTTTCATTCAAGCTATTTCGAGGTCCTATCGTATTCAAGCCTTTTAATTCAACCGGTGCTTTCTCTCTTTTAAATCGTTCAACGGTGTATCTTTTGAGTGGGCCCTAACCCACAGGTCTTTTCCCAGGATCTTACCTGACTCTTCTCTTTTCCCGGCGTTACTCTCAAATTCTTTTCCAAGTTTGACGTAAGAATGAATTTTTCATCAGTCAAATGCTTTTCTCCAAGATCTTTCAAATTCTTTTCATCGTTGGCTCAACTTTTCCATTCTTCATTCCGGTGTGCCTCAATAATTCATGGTGGTGTTTCTCATCGTAATTCTCAGATTTTGAAGACCGAAGAAGAATTTTCTCTCAATCTTGCTCCATTCTCTTTAAGATTCGTGGTTCTAGTTCAAGGCCATCCTCTCATAATTGTTTCGATTGTGAGAATTCCTTTCACCTATTTGGAGTCCATCAATTCAGGTTTATTCATTCTCAGCTTTCAGTTATCATTCTCCTATCTTATCGGTGCTTCGTTCAAGTGATCTCTAATCGGCTCGTGATCTCTTCATTCTCATGTATCTAAATCCTCTCAAGCATCTTCGTTCATTTTATAATTATTCCCGGTGTTTCTTTATCTTCTCTTCGTTCATTTTCAATTCTTACGATGGTTCGTTCAAGAGTTCCTCTTCCTTCGTTTATCATATCAATTCATTCATTGTTTCAATCCTACCGGCGGTTCATTGAAGACCTTCCCAAGTTTATGTTATATCTCTCTTAATCTTTTCAACGAGAATAAGTAATATGTCAAATTCGTTGATTGTCATCAATTTAATTGATGAAGGATAAGCATAATGTAATTCTTATTCTTGATTCACCCAAATGTTTAATTCCTTATTCCGGAGGTTCATCAAATTCTCGATTTCACTTGATTCATCTTTCTTTTCCAGGAGTTCCAAGTTCCCTCAATTATTTCATTGCGGAGATCCATCTAAATCATTACAAGGTTTCATCTTGTGTTTCCAACTTCTTTTTATTTTCATTATTCTTTTTGTTTACCGGAGTTCCTCATGAAGGTTCTACATGATGGTTCATCAAGGATTTATATTCCTTCTGGAAGTGTTCATCGAGATTCCTTTCAAAGGAGCTCAAGTACTCTTCATCTTGCAATCCGGAGTGCCATTCTTTCTATCGTATCATTAGAGGTGGTATTATGTCATTCTTGATGATTTGAGTTCATGTTCCATGATTCACATGTTGTTAAGCATGAGCTATTTTAAATCCATCAACCTCTTCGTTGGAGTTATCTTGGGTTATATTTCACCTAATACTTTCCCTAAGGATTGTTGCTAATTATGGTGCTTATAAATGATCCAAGTTCTTCACTTATCCTTCCGGTGAGATAAGTTTCTCGTCTCCTTGTTCTTATTCTTCCAATCCGTCGTTTCCGTTAGTGGCAGAATTTCACCTCAGCTTTGAGATGTTCTCCATAAGTCCACTACAAGCTTACTCTTTTCGTTGTTGGTTTTCCAACAACTCTGCTCGAACTTTCCCCTAAAGATGATTTTCAAGATCATTTGAGGTAGAAGATATTGTTTTCTACTCCATTCATTCCATTCCTTACTCTCATTTCTTCCGGAGGCGTCGTGATGTTTCTCTTTTCTCTCATCATCTCGGATGGTGTTCTTTTCGTGCTTACCCATTTAACCGGAGTATTGTGCCCTTTACTCAAGCTCTTTCATTTTATCAAGTCTTTCATCTCTTTTCAACCGGAGTGCTACCCGAATCGGTTCTTTCTTTTCCTCTTTCTTAACGGAGTGCTTTGAACTTCGTTCATCGCCGTTGCTTTCTTTCTTTCAATTTGTGTAACCTTTCAAGGTTCTTTGGTTTCACTCCTTTGTCAAAGAAGCTACTTAGTTTTACCTTTTCTCTCCCTCTTCCTTTCCCTCCGGTGCCATCCTAGATCTCGGGACGAGATCCTCTCGTAGTGGTGGAGTGTTGTAACGCCCCAAGACCGGAGCTTCAGATACCTTCCATGGGTTCCGAGTTTCGTTGGTGTTTTGTTTGGTTCCTTGCATTCATCCTTGCATCATGTTTCATTTCATCATGTCATCATGTGCATTGTGTGTTTTTCGTACATATTAAGTTGTTGCATGTTCCATGCATGAATCTTGCTTCATCACCTTCTCCTACCCTCTACTTCCTTCTTTTGACAAGTGTTACGTTCCCTTCTCTTTTAATGTTCATCTTTGCCTCAATATTCTAACACCATGCACCCACCCTCTCTGTCAGATTTCATCCATTTCGAAGTTGTTTTGGTCAGGTTCAAAAATTATTGAAGTTTGAGAATAATTCAAACTCTAATTATTTTTCTACCTTCTAAATATGCCAGAGCAATTTATTCAAACCCTACATAAATCCACGGTTCCAGATATACATTTATATATCTCTTATACCTAACCAAAAACCCCTGGGTTTTTCCCCTTTGTTGATTGTTTATTTATATAAACAAAAAAATTAACAAAGGAGAAGATTTAGGGAGAGAGAGAGCCCAACCAGGCCACTTGGGCCTCCTGTAGCCCACCAGCCATGCCCACCAAGGCCCCGACCTAATCCCTAACTCGATCGATCCCTACTCCTCGTCTCCTCCACCAGCGCCACCACCTCTCGTCCTCTCGATCCCATCTCCATCTTCCTCTCCTTCTTGTTCGTCTCTCTCCTGGTGCCGGCCCTGCTGCCCCATCGTCCTCGCGCAGCCGCAAGGAAGTCGGAGCGTCAGCTCTCATTGGAAACCACCTCCGCCATCCCTCTTGGCCCGCCGCCTTCGCCAAGTGCTAGCGAAGCCTCGCCGCATCCTGCCGTCTCCAGCGCCGCACCACCGGAGCTGCTCTTTCCCCGCGACCCAGAGCCCCAAGCACCACGTCGTCTCCTCTGCTACGCCCGCACCTTGCCTGCGACTTCTCCGCGCCGGCGACCTCCATCGCGCCTCCCTTCTTCGTCCAGCCGCCGCACCGACATGCTCCAGCGCCGCCTTGAGCTCGTCATCCTCGACCTCCATGCCGTCCCAGAGTACCTCGCCCACTGCTGCACGGTCCAGCCTACTGATTCCTTTTCGCTGCAATGGACATCCACCTCGCCTACCTCCTCCCGTCGGCCCTCTCTGCTTGGTGCCGTTCTTCCATCTCCGGCCTCTGCTTCGACCCACCGCGACGTCCCCGAGCACCAGCTTCGCTGCGGTGTCTCTTTACCGTTTCGTGAGCATAGGAATCACTGTCGCCAAGTTCATCTACGGTGACCATACGGACCGCCAAGTTCAACTGCAATCCGTCAAGACCATCGTGTTGCACGTCAACATGAGCACGACCACGGACGACTACCTCCAGATGGATTTTGGCAAGTTCCGCGTCAACAAGTGTACCCCTACGTGATTGGATTCCCCAAGTACTACACCGGAACACCAAGTACATGGATATGCCAAGTTTC
Organism: Triticum dicoccoides; assembly: GCF_002162155.2. Classification (NCBI taxonomy): domain Eukaryota; kingdom Viridiplantae; phylum Streptophyta; class Magnoliopsida; order Poales; family Poaceae; genus Triticum; species Triticum dicoccoides. Next base: position 173,213,026 of record NC_041390.1, on the reverse strand, counting down.
CCCTCTGAACGTGTACGACTACCCTTGCCCGAAGAACCGCGAGTCACAAGCGCCGTGAACAACTACCGTCGCCGTGGATCCGACAAGTTCGCGAGTATGACTACTTCCCACTACTACCCTCGAGGACATTGTTTCCATCAAGTTCGATGACAACATGGGTACAATCTACCGCTGCCGTGATTTTTGACAAGGCGTCGTGTACCTCTACTTCCACTACCGTCCCATTGATCACCGATGACCGATAGTACCACTACTTCCACTATGAACGTCCCGAGACGTCTACTTCCTCTACTTTGCACCGAACGAGAACTGTCCCGCTTGCACGCTTCGAAGGTATAACCCCAAGACGACGTCCTTGAACGAATGCTTGCGATGTATGAGATGCTCGTGCTTGCACCGTGCTCGATTTGTCGGTGCATGTTGCCCTCTTTTACCTTGTCACCATCATGTGGGAGCCCGGTAACCGGGAGCACCCCACCTTCCATATTTTGCACGCTCCCGCCACACTTTCTTTTGCACTGACGTCTCAATGAGTTGCCGGAACCGGAATGTTGCGTGGCACCATTTTGTTATCATTGCCGTGGCACCCCTTTTCCTTTCCACCATGGTGAAAAATGCTTCATTTTGCTCTTGTCAACTTTAATAAAAATTGCATAAATTTGTCCATGTCATCAGCATCATGATAACAACAATTAACAATGTTTAAATTGTCATGGCAAGAAATTACTAAGGCATATGGGGATTTACCGGATTTGTTGTTTGTTATATCCGGCCCTATTTAAAATTGTTTAGATAGATAATTCCTTTATGTTTCACCTCTTGCCATGTTAACCAACATTTAATATTGTTGAGTACCTAACCGAGAGAGAACTAAATAATTGATGTGGTGTTCCGTCAATATGCAACTCGTTGCATATTGAGCTCCACTTAACTTGTAGTTTTGTTTGTGCCCTTTGCCATGCCATGCATATTTAAACCGGACATGCATCATACTTGTTTGTGCATCATGCCATGTTTATGTGATGGGTGTTTACCATGTTGTTTGCTTCTTTCCGGTGTTGCTCCTTCGGGTTAGTTCCGTTAACGTCGCGTTTGTGAGGATCCGTTCGACTTCGTCCGTTTGTCTTCTTCATGGACTCGTTCTTCTTCCTTGCGGGATCTCAGGCAAGATGACCATACCCTCGAAATCACTTCTATCTTTGCTTGCTAGATGCTCGCTCTTTTGCTATGCCTATGCTGCGATACCTACCACTTGCTTATCATGCCTCCCATATTGTGAACCAAGCCTCTAACCCACCTTGTCCTAGCAAACCGTTGTTCGGCTATGTTACCGCTTTGCTCAGCCCTCTTATAGCGTTGTTAGTTGCAGGTGAAGATTGAAGTTTGTTCCTTGTTGGAACATGGAGATGTTGTTCCTTGTTGGGACATGTTTACCTGTTGGGATATCACAATATATCTTATTTAATTAATGCATCTATATACTTGGTAAAGGGTGGAAGGCTCGGCCTTATGCCTGGTGTTTTGTTCCACTCTTGCCGCCCTAGTTTCCGTCATATCGGTGTTATGTTCCCGGATTTTGCGTTCCTTACGCGGTTGGGTAATAATGGGAACCCCTTGACAGTTCGCCTTGAATAAAACTCCTCCAGCAATGCCCAACCTTAGTTTTACCATTTGCCACCTAGCCCCCTTTTCCCTTGGGTTTCCGGAGCCCGAGGGTCATCTTATTTTAAACCCCCCCGGGCCAGTACTCCTCTGAGTGTTGGTCCACCTCGTCAGCCACCGGTGGCTACCAGGGGCAACTCTGGGCTGGCCTACCGGAAGTTTGGACAATCTGAGTGTGCCCTGAGAACGAGATATATGCAGCTCCTATCGGGTTTTGTCGGCACATTCGGGCAGTGTTGCTGGATTTGTTTTAACCTGTCGAAGTGTCTTGAAGAACCGAGGTACCGAGTCTGATCGGAACGTCTCGGGAGGAGGTCTATTCCTTCGTTGACCGTGAGAGCTTGTCATGGGCTAAGTTGGGACTCCCCTGCAGGGATTTGAACTTTCGAAAGCCGTGCCCGCGGTTATGGGCAGATGGGAATTTGTTAATGTCCGGTTGTAGATAACTTGAACCTTTAACTTAATTAAAATGAATCAACCGTGTGAGTTACCGTGATGGTCTTTTCTCGGCGGAGTCCGGGAAGTGAACACGGTGTTGGAGTAATGCTTGCGCAGGTTGTCCTCTAGTTATTCGTTCGTGCTTTGCCTCCTCTTCTCGCTCTCTTTTGCGAACAGGATAGCCACCATATATGCTAGTCGCTTGCTGCAGCTCCACATAATTACCTTGCCTTACCTATAAGCTTAAATATTCTTGATCGCGAGGGTGCGAGATTGCTGAGTCCCTGTGGCTCACAGATTACTTCCAAACCAGATGCAGGGCCTAATGATTCCGCTCCAGGTGACGCGCTTGAGCTCAAGTGGGAGTTCGACGAGGACTCTCAATGTTAATACGTGTCTTTCCCTGATGATCAGTAGTGGTGCCCAGTTGGGGGTGATCGGGACCGTGTCGCATGTTGGGTTATCTTTTATTTTGGCGTCGTAGTCGGGCCATGAGTGTTTGGATGATGTAATGCTATTTTATGTACTTGATTGACATGGCGAGTGTAAGCCAACTATGTTATCTCCCCTTTTATTATCTATATTACATGGGATGTTGTGATGATTGCCTAACTTGCGACATATGCCTTCAATGCGATTATGTCTCTAAGTCGTGCCTCGACACGTGGGAGCTATAGTCGCATCGAGGGTGTTATAGCAGGGGACACGATGTTTTACCCAGGTTCAGGCCCTCTTGATGGAGGTAAAACCCTACGTCCTGCTTGATTATTCTTGATAATACGAGTAGTACAAGAGTTGATCTACCACGAGATCGGAGAGGCTAAACCCTAGAAGCTAGCCTATGGTATGATTGTATGTTGTCCTATGGACTAAAACCCTCCGTCTTATATAGACACCGAAGGGGGCTAGGGTTACACAAGGTCGGTTACAAAGGAGGAGATATACATATCCGTATTGCCTAGCTTGCCTTCCACGCCAAGTAGAGTCCCTCCCGGACACGGGACGAAGTCTTCAATCTCGTATCTTCATAGTCCAACAGTCCGGCCAAAGGATATAGTCCGGCTGTCCGGAGACCCCCTAATCCAGGACTCCCTCAGTAGCCCCTGAACCAGGCTTCAATGACGATGAGTCCGGCGCGCAGTGTTGTCTTCGGCATTGCAAGGCGGGTTCCTCCTCCGAATACACCATAGAAGAGTCTGAATACAAGGATAGTGTCTGACCCTGCAAAATAAATTCCACATACCACCGTAGAGAGAATAATATTTCCACAAATCTCATCTGCTGACACGATTTCGCAACATGACATCACGCCATGGCCCGGTAATTATTCGAACTGTTTTTCTTTAACCAGCCATGCACATAACGCGAGGCGGTTTCTTGACACGTCTTGTCAAAGCAGAGATTGTGTTCCCCTAATTACGGGATTCTCATCAATACGGGCGTGGGTAACCCAACCGCGCCCCCAATTACGGCGCTTGGGGGATAAGCGAGTTTTACCAGGCTGGTGGGGGCGCATAGTTTTGTCCGCCCTTATAAAGGGATAAGGTCTCACCTTTTTCTACCCACGCCTTCTTCCTCCTTTGCTCATCCATTCTCGCGCACTCGAGCTCCAACGCCCAAGTCCACATCCTTCTCCTCAACTCTCTCCAAACATGTCTGGAGCGGGAGGCAAATGGATGGCCTCCTCCGTCATGGAGGGACACATAAAAAACTACGTGGAGCCGGATACTTAGTCGCGGATATCGCGCACTGGCTGCCAGCCGCGGGGCAGGTCGTCCCTACCCCGGAACCTCATGAAAGGGTGGTTTTCCTCCCCCACTTCGTCCGCGGACTGGGGTTTCCCCTTCATCCATTCGTCCGCGGCCTCATGTTCTATTACGGGCTGGACTTTCATGATCTGGCCCCAAATTTCATCCTCAACATCTCGGCGTTCATCGTCGTGTGCGAGGCTTTCCTCCGCATCCGGCCCCACTTCGGCCTGTGGCTGAAGACCTTCAATATCAAGCCGAAGGTGGTGGGCGGCCAACAGGCGGAATGCAGCGGAGCCATGGCGGGCAAAATGCCCAACGTTATATGGCTCGAGGGCTCCTTCGTGGAGACCATAAAGGGGTGGCAATCGGGTGGTTCTACATCACCGAGCCGCGCGACACCAACTGGGCGGTGGCCCCCGAGTTTCGATCCGGAATCCCCACGCGGCTCACTTCTTGGAAGGAGAAGGGCCTGTCCTGTGGTTCATCGGAGGAGCTGGACGGACTCCAGAAGTGTATCTGGAACATGATAAGCAAGAAACTCAAGCTTGTCAACATAGTCCAGGTCATGCTCTTCCGCCTGATCCTCCTGTGTCAACAACGGGATTTCAACCTATGGGAGTTCGACCCGGCCCAGCACCAGACTCTACACGAGCTCTTCGACACGGTGCATAAAGACGTCTGGAGGGTGCTATTCAAGGGCGCCGAGGTCCCTCCTTCTCTTACCGAGGACCGCGGGTTAAGCGCGAAGAGCCCTGCGAATTCGATAAGTTCTGTACATCTGGTAGGATATTTATTTCCCATAGCTTAACCATGTGCGGGGTCTGAGCTCCCATGCCTTTGACATGACTGGGTGGAGACATTGGAGCAGATTTACTGTCCGGCCCCTCTGCCCGAAGACACTACGGACGCTCTCCTGACGGAGATGCGGACTCCAGCCCCTTATGAGGTGCCAGAGAAGACCAAGAAGAAGGCCAAGGGAACTCGAAAGAGTTCCCGGCGCCAGGTGATATCGGACTCATCATCCGATAACACCGAGACACCCTCCTCCCATGAAAACGAGGAGAAGGAAGATGAAGATTCTCCCCCTCCAGCCGGGGGAGATAAGAAAAGGAAGGCCGCCCCAACCGGGGAGACCGAAGGGTCCAAGAAGGGAAGGACTCTCCTTCCGGACTGCTCCACCACCGCTGCCGACGGCGAAGACGAGTGGCTGCTCAGGGCCAAGCCCCTGGCGAAGTCGTAAGTATTCGGATACCAGAGTAACTCATATCATACCTTTGTCGCACTGCTTCTCCTAACGTCGAATATGATTATGCAGTCCGCCCCAAGCCCGTATCGATGTATCATCGTCGGACGGTTCCTTGGACTCGTCGGACATGAATAATGATACACTTACAACCGTCTCCTCTCCTTGCCCTATGGACAATGCCGAGGTATTGTCTCAAGGGGCACCGAGTCGGGGGAAGACAGTCCCGGAGGCGCCTCAAGGCAACCTTCCGGACTCCAGGAGCAAAGGGAGCAAGGCTCCCGGGGGCTCCAAGTTCGGCTCTTAGCCGAAAACCGCGCTGGAACCTCCAGTGGTTCCGGACTCGGGCAGGCGGCCCCCTTCCAAAAGGGGTAAGCCGTCGTGCCAGTGACCTCTGTCCATCCAGAGGCACCGGACAACCTGCTGGGAGCGCTTCGCGGCGCTTCCATCGACGAAGAGCACCACACTATTATGAGTGCGGTGATCAAGAAGGTTCAGTCCGCCAAGAGCGGACTAACTGAAGCCTGTGCCAGCCTTCTAACAGGCTTTGAGGTAAGTATTTAAAATATAGGAAAAATATTACCGCATAGACAGTAGCCCCTGATGCTCTGTTTGGTGTTCACAAAGAAAAGCTGAATAGAGGATCGAATAATATCTGCAGGAGTCTAATATAAGTATGTCTGTATGCATATGTAGGCTTCGCTGCTGACCTCTGCCGCACTGACTGTGGAGGTCGCCACACTGAAGCAGGACCTCGAGGGGTCCGAGAAAGAGCTCGGCCTTGCCAAGAGGCAGCTCTAGGAGAACAAAGGTAACTAATACCTTGTCTATATATAAAACAAAACATGGTTGCAAAATGACAGGATCATCATGAATGTGCCAGGGGCCACGACCGAAGTGGCAACCCTGAAGCAAGCGCTGTCCGAGGCCGAAAACAAAGCGGCCAAGGAGCTCACCAAGCGGGAAAAGCAAGAGGCACGGGTGGGCGAGGTGCAGCAAGAGCTCCAGGCTCTCGTGACGAAGCACGAGGCTTTGGAGCTTGACTCGAAGACGCGAGAGTCTGAGCTTGCCGCGGCCCTCGAGAGCGCAAAGAATGCCAAGGCTGAAGCCCAAAAGGCCCTCCAGGAGGTTGAGGCGATGAGGAAGATAGCGGCGGGTAAGGCATTCAATATGCAAAGTAAGCATGTGCAAGTAAATTAATTGTTACTTACCCGAGTCCGGAGCTCTCCAGGAGCATTCACAGATTTGCCCCGCAGCGTGTCAGATGCCGCGGAATATTACCAGGCCGAGGAGGGAAGCTCGACGGAGAAGTTGTTCTGGTCTTAGTATACTGGGACCGAACACCCGGTGCCTATGAGCGACCAGCTGAAGCAACTGGTCGAGCTGCACAAGGCAGACGAACAGGCCATGAAGGGCTTTATAGTCCGGATGTGGCCTGGCGGCTCCCTTCCCAACAGCTACTTCGGCCTGGTGAGGCGGCTTGTGGAGGCCTGCCCACGACTGGAAGTCATCAAGCGGTCCGTCTGTATCGAAGGTGCCCGCCGGGCTTTTGCCCGTGCAAAGGTGCACTGGGCCAAGATGGACGCCGAGAAGCTGGTGAAGGAGGGGCCGCCGCAGGGCAGGGAGCATCGCCACCCCGAAATGTATTATGAGGGTGTCCTGAAGGGTGCCCGTCTTGTGGCGGACGAGTGTGCGAAGGATGTAATATTTGAATGAACTCGCTCGTGTGATCTTGTATTATGAAAACTTGTTCATATGCGCTATGCAACGCTTGTTTGAATTTAAAATATTACCTTCTGTGCGGCTGTTTATCAAATCTGAGAGATGGCAAGTCGTCGGCTTATGCTCCCATGCCACGAGTGCTGGGGTGTTCGGGATAAATCTGAGCACTCCTTTTCCCATTGTTGGGTCCTTCGAGGGAGGTGCTCAGCACAAAGAACAAGGCAATCAGACTATAATGCTTTATCACTCTCACTTAGCCATAGAATTCTACAATTTTAAGTTTTGGCGAAGCCCCTAGTATTCGGAAGGCCGAATTCAGGGCGCTATACATGCCTTAAGCCGTACAAAGCCGACTCCTCGCTCTAAGCGACATAAGTCTTTAGGGACTCGAGACCTCTCGAACAGCGACCAGCTCTCGCCTTATCATGACAGTCAGTTTTAGCTTTCTCTACTGAGGTGCTTAGCCCAGCTGAACCGGGGCACAATCGCAGTAGTTCTCCCAGTGCCACCTTAGCCGATATAGCGGAACATAAGGTACCAAAACATGGGAGCCGGGCAAACCCAACTATTGACCCAAGACATGATTCGGAGCTGATGCATATAATGCTATAAGTTTGGGGTGCCGCACTGTCGAAAGTGTTCGGACTTCTCACGCTGTATTATGGGGTATGCTTAAGCCCCTAGCGTATTGGCTGTACCAGAGTGTACGGGTGCTGAATGTCATGAATAAACATATATATATATATATATATATATATATATATAAAAGGAAGAATAGAGAATGTGATAATAGTCTAATGCTATGCATTGTTTATTCAAAAAGGTGCGGTAAAGCAGAATGATACAAGTAGTGCGATAAGCAAAAAGTAGGACTATTTGACATGTCCCCTCCAAGGGCAAGCCAAGGAATGGTATTTAAAGCAAGTATTTCACTCGTTATCGGGATCCACCTGGGAGTTCCGTGGTGCGACGTAGCTTTCTGCCTCCTTGGTTGCTGCATCATGTGTCCGGTAATCATACTGCCAGACAGGGTTTCCAGAGATTAAAGTCCTAAAAGAGAGAAAAATAACAAAGCGGGAAGCCCCTAGTGCAGTTGAGCCGCGTCTTGGGGCGTGCCGTAGTCGTGCCCCCCTCCCCACCTATGCCCATGGTATTTTCAATGCGTAATTATGTACGCGTGGCACGAATTTTGCCGTTTGGCTGGGACTGGGGTGGGGGCCGCATTGCTATGCGAGCTCGGAACGTGCCAGGCGGTCTTGTTGCCGATTACTTCGGGCGCGCTTGAAGGTGTCCGGGTCCTTAATCGCCGAACTGGTGGATTGCCTTAAGAGGCTGCTTTGCGCTTCTGCTGCAAGGGCCGCAGTGTGCTCCTCTGTGCGGAGAGAGCGCTCTGTGTTTCCATTAACTGTGATGACCCCCCGAGGTCCTGGCATCTTGAGCTTGAGGTATGCATAATGCGTTACCGCATTGAATCTCGCAAATGTGGTTTGCTCGAGCAGTGCATGATAGCCACTCCGGAACGGGACTATATCGAAGATTAACTCCTCGCTTTGGAAGTTATCCGGGGATCCGAAGACCACTTCCAGTGTGACTGAGCCTGTGCAATGGGCCTCTACACCTGGTATGACGCCTTTGAAGGTCGTTTTTGTGGGTTTGATCCTTGAGGGGTCTATACCCATTTTGTGCACTGTGTCCTGATAAAGTAGGTTCAGGCTGCTGCCACCATCCATAAGGACTCGATGAGGTGAAATCCGTCAATGATTGGGTCTAGGACCAGTGCGGCGAATCCGCCGTGACAGATACTAGTGGGGTGGTCCCTGCGATCGAAGGTGATCGGACAGGAGGACCATGGGTTGAACTTTGGGGCAACTGGCTCCAACACATATACGCCCCTTAGCGCACGCTTCCGCTCCCTCTTGGGGATGTGGGTTGCGTATATCATGTTCACCGTTCGCACTTGTGGGGGGAACCTCTTCTGTCCTTCGGTGTTCGGCTGCCGGGGCTCCTCCTCGTCATCGCTATGTGACCCCTTATCTTTTTTTTCGACATTTAACTTGCCGGCCTGCTTGAACACCCAACAATCCCTGTTGGTGTGGTTGGCTGGCTTATCGGGGGTGCCATGTATTTGGCACAAGCGATCGAGTATTCGGTTCAAACTGGACGGGCCCGGAGTGCTTCTTCTGAATGGCTTTTTCCGCTGATCGGGTTTAGAGCCTTTGAATCCGGCATTGACTGCCGTATCCTCGGTATTGTCGTCATTGATGCGGCGCTTGTGTTTGTTGCAACATGACCTACCATTGCCATCCTTGGTATCCGAAGTACCATGGTTCTTTGATATGTTATTGCTGCGAGCCAACCAACTGTCTTCTCCCGCGCAAAAGCGGGTCATGAGTGTCGTGAGGGCTGCCGTAGATTTCGGCTTTTCCTGGCCAAGGTGCCGGGCGAGCCACTCGTCGCGGATGTTGTGCTTAAAAGCTGCTAGGGCCTCTGCATCCGGACAGTCGACGATTTGATTTTTCTTTGTTAGGAACCGTGTCCAGAATTGCCTGGCCGATTCCTCTGGCTGCTGAATTATGTGGCTCAAGTCATCGGCATCTGGTGGTCGCACATAAGTGCCCTGGAAGTTGTCGAGGAATGCGGCTTCCAGATCTTCCCAACAGCCAATGGATTCTGCTGGCAGGCTGTTGAGCCAATGCCGAGCTGGTCCTTTGAGTTTGTGTGGGAGGTATTTGATGGCGTGGAGATCGTCACCGTGGGCCATGTGGATGTGCAGGAGGAAGTCCTCGATCCATACCGTAGGATATGTTGTGCCGTCGTATGATTCGATATTTACGGGTTTAAAACCCTCTAGGATTTGGTGATCCATTACTTTGTCTGTGAAGCATAGGGGGTGTGTAGCGCCTCTGTACTGGGCTATATCGCGACGCAGCTCAAATGAGTCTTGTCCGCTGTGTTCAGCCCGACCGGACTTACTTTTACTATATCCGGCGTGACGGTTATCGTCTCGCGTAGTGGCGCGCCCTCATGATCCGTAGATCCATCTTGCGTGTTTTGCTTTGTCCTCCAATATGTCTCGCAGGTCTGGCGTATTTCCCCATGCCTTGACATTTTTATTTGAGTGGCGTCGGGGTGCGGGCTGAGCTTTTGGCTGAAATGCCTCTCTGTCGTGGCCACGAGGTGGCCGATCAGCCGCGTCATACACTGGAGATGTAGGTTTTGGCGCTTCCTCCTCCAGTCGGGGTAGCAACCTGTGCTTTGGGTAACACTTGGAGGTGCGTTCGAGTTTATATTCCTCGGCCGCAAGGACTTCAGTCCATTTGTCGGCTAGCAAATCTTGATCAGCTTGAAGCTGCTGTTGCTTTTTCTTAAGGCTATTTGTCGTGGCTATAAGCTGGCGCTTGAAGCGCTCTTGTTCGACGGGATCCTCAGGCACGACAAATTCGTCATCGTCGAGGCTTGCCTCGTCTTCGGAGGGAGGCATGTAATTATCATCCTCCGCCTCTCTATCTGCCGCTCTCTCGGGAGGGCTGGCTTCTCCATCCTCCTGCTCTAAATCTTGCTGGAGGGGATTGTTGTCATCTTCGGCACTGTCCGGAGTGCTATTATCTCTTGTGCCGGTATCACCGCTTTTGCCTTGGCGAGACTTAGAGCGGCGCCGCTGACGTCGGTGCTTGGGTTGCTTCTTGGAGGGGTCATCCTCCGTTGTCCTGTCGCCATTGCCTTCTTTGGGTGTGTCCACCATATATATGTCATATGACGAGGTGGCTGTCCAGTGGCCTGTGGGCAGTGGTTCTTGTTTGCCTCCTGCATCGTCGTCCATACCGTTGATGTCTTCGGAGTCGAAGTCGAGCATGTCGGTCAAATCATTGACAGTGGCTACTAAGTGGTTGGTGGGTGGGCGGCGAATTTCTTCGTCATCCGCATCCCAATCCTGCCAGACATAGTTCGGCCAGGACTCTCCTGACAAGGAGAGAGACCTTAATGAGTTCAGTATGTCACCGAAAGGCGAGTGCTGAAAGATATCCGCGGAGGTGAACTCCATGATCGGCGCCCAGTCGGATTCGACAGGCACGGGCGCAGGCGGTTCGGAGTCCGTGGCCGGGGAGGAATCCGGTAGTTCGGTGTCACGGCTCCCGTGAAGGGTAAGGTCAATACTCGGCTCGATCGCCGCTGAGGATATGGCCTCCGTGGCGGGGTCTATCCACCCGTCCATGGATGGCGCAACTGGCTCCGAATTGAGGGTCGGAGCGGTTGCCGGCGCAATCTCCTGAACACTGTCCGATGGCAGAGCTAAATCATGCTCATCGTGACCGTGTGGCACACTAGGCATGGGCTCGAATCCGTCGAAGATCAAGTCTCCGTGGATATCGGCCATGTAGTTTAAGCTTCCAAACCTGACCTGGTGGCCAGGGGCATAACTCTCGATCTGCTCCAGATGGCCAAGCGAGTTGGCCCGCAGTGCGAAGCCGCCGAATACAAAGATCTGCCGGGGAGAAAAGTCTCACCCTGGACTGCATCACTATCGATGATCGAAGGAGCCATCAAGCCTAATGATGATGACACAGAGGAACTCTCAATGAAAGCACCAATGTTGGTGTCAAAACCGGCGGATCTCGGGTAGGGGGTCCCGAACCGTGTGTCTAAGGCGGATGGTAACAGGAGGTAGGGGACACGATGTTTTACCCAGGTTCGGGCCCTCTTGATGGAGGTAAAATCCTATGTCCTCCTTGATTATTCTTGATAATATGAGTAGTACAAGAGTTGATCTACCACGAGATCGGAGAGGCTAAACCCTAGAAGCTAGCCTATGGTATGATTGTATGTTGTCCTACGGACTAAAACCCTTCGGCTTATATAGACACCGGAGGGGGCTAGGGTTACACAAGGTCGGTTACCAAGGAGGAGATATACATATCCATATTGCCTAGCTTGCCTTTCACGCCAAGTAGAGTCCCACCCGGACACGAGACGAAGTTTTCAATCTCATATCTTCATAGTCCAACAGTCCGGCCAAAGGATATAGTCCGGCTGTCCGGAGACCCCCTAATCCAGGACTCCCTCAGCAGCCGCCACACAAAGAGCTATCCAAAGCGCAAGCTGCTGCCCGAATTCGATGACGAGGCCTTAGAGCCTATAAATCCGAAAAATAAAATGGCCGATCAGCCGGATTGACCACCCTGTGGCCGCGATAGGGAGGCTAACGATGTCGCACATAAGTCGGCACACGATTTACGTGAGGACTTGGACCAAAAAGCCGGTATGACCAGGTCCATCTATGGATCTAGAAAGTGCGCTCCGATGCAGAATCAAAACCGAACACTACAACCATCAGAATGCCATGACACATCCAAATACAGGGGTGCCGCGCACCCCCTATGCTTCACCGATGAGGTTCTAGATGACGAATTCCCAGAAGGATTCAAACCCGTGAACATAGAGGCATATGACGGAACGACAGACCCTGGGGTCTGGATTGAGGACTTTATCCTTCATATCCACATGGCTCGTGGAGATGATCTCCACGCCATCAAATACTTGCCCCTTAAGTTGAAAGGACCAGCTCGGCACTGGCTAAAGAGCCTCCCCGAAAACTCAATTGGGAGTTGGGAAGAGCTTGAGGATGCTTTTAGGGCTAATTTCCAAGGGACCTATGTCCGACCTCCGGATGCAGACGATTTAAGTCATATAATTCAACAGCCCGGAGAGTCAGCCCGAAAGCTTTGGAACAAATTCCTCACTAAGAAGAATCAAATTGTCGAGTGCCCAGACGCCGAAGCCTTAGCAGCTTTCAAACACAGTGTCCGGGATGAATGGCTCGCCAGACACCTCGGCCAAGAAAAACCGAGGACAATGGCAGCCCTAACAAGCCTTATGACCCGCTTTTGCGCAGGCGAAGACAGCTGGCTGGCCCGTAGCGGCACCAGCGACCCAGGCACATCCGAAGTCAGGGATGGCAATGGAAAACCATGACGCAATAAAAGCAAGTGTCGAAACAATGAAGACAGCCCAGACAACACGGCGGTAAATGCCGGATTCAGGGGCTCTCGACCCGATCAACGGAAAAGACCATTTAAAGGCAGCAGAGATGGACCGTCCAGTCTAAACAAGATTCTAGACAGATTATGTCAGATTCATGGCACGTCCGACAAACCGGTAAATCACACCAACAGAGAATGCTGGGTCTTCAAGCAGGCCGGCAAGCTAAACGCCAAACACAAGGGGAGGGAGACACCAAGCGAAGACGAGGATGAGCCTCGCCAGCCGAACACTGGGGGACAGGAAAAATTCCCACCAGAGGTCAAAACAGTGAACATGATTCATGTAACAAAGAGGAGGAGCAAACGCGCACTCCGAGACATATGCACCGTGGAGCCCGTCACCCCCAAGTTCAACCCTTGGTCGGCCTGCCCGATCACTTTTGATTGCAGGGATCACCCGACTAGTATCCGACACGGAGGATCGGCTGCCTTGGTACTGGACCCAATAATTGACGGATACCATCTCACCGAGTCCTTATGGACGGCGACAGTAGTCTTAATCTGATATATCAGGACACAGTCTGCAAAATGGGGATAGACCCGACAAGAATCAGCCAAAGCAATACTACCTTCAAAGGAGTAATACCAGGCCCAGAGGCCCGCTGCACAGGCTCTCTAGTACTAGAGGTTGTATTTGATTCTCCCAACAACTTCCGAAGTGAAAAGTTAACCTTTGACATCGCTCCATTCCGAAGCGGCTATCAAGCACTACTCGGAAGAATGGCCTTCGCTCATTTTAATGCAATACCGCATTACGCTTATCTTAAGCTTAAGATGCCCGGTCCACGTGGCATCATCATAGTTAGCGGAAACACAGAACGTTCCTTATGTGTGGAAGAATGTGTGGCGGCTTTAGCAGCCGAACACTGAGCGCCCCCTCCAACCAGAGTAAACAATAGGTCGTCAAGACCGCAGACACGGCTAGATGAGTCCAGCGCACAACTAGCTGTAACAGCTCAGATAAACCCAAGACTGGGTCGATGGATATACCCCCATAGGTGGTGCTAGGGGCTTCCCACTTGTAAAAAGGACTACAGTTCGGCTTGATCTTATTTAGATTGAATTTTAAAGGTTTATTAAGAATAACCAATTATAAATTCACACGAAAACTTTCACATGGGGTTTTCTCTCTTACAGATGATCATCGTGCTACACCCTTCCAGGATACGGCACAACGGAGACACAGGCGCAGACGTGCAACAGGGCCCCATTCAAAGGTTTCTTTTTAGATTAAGACCCTGTGTAAATCTTTTTTACTGTCTCTTGTTGCTTCACCCCTCAGGATACTTAACATAACCAAGAGGGATGCTGGCGTTATTGACATTTCGTCACGTCAGACTAATGCACGTACCTGGAAATTCATGGCTTATAGCGAGGGCGTTACTCAGCCCAGTATACATTATAAAAACCGAATACCTTAGGGAGTGTTCGGCGTCGCGAGTTTGGCCTTATATGCATCAGCTCCGAATCATGTCTTTGGTCAATAGTTGGGTTTTCCTGGCTCCCGTGTTTTGCTACCTTATGTTCCGCTCTATCGGCTAAGGTGGCACCGGGAGAACTACTACGATTGTGCCCCTGGTTCATCTGGACGAGCACCTCAGTAGAGAAAGCCGAAAACCGACTGTCATGATAAAGCGCGAGACTGGTCAACCACTCGAGGACTCAGCGGAATCTTTGCGATTCCTCCGCATTAACCGAGGACCGGTTTCCCGGTCATGTATGTACGTGCACCGCATTCGGATAAGCGTAGAAGTACCAGGGGCTATATAGTAGCCCCACTGTCAAACTCCTATGGCTAAGTGAAAGTGTTAAAGCAATATAGTCTGATTGCCTTGTTCGCTACGCTATCACCTCCTTAATGGACCAAGACGTTGGATCAAGTGTGAATACGCACTTTTTCGAACACCCCCGCATTATATGCGTGGGGGATGAAGCCGACGACTGCAAACTTTCAGGTTATATACATACATAAAATGGCCGCACAGGAGGCATCACAATACTTTCAGGAAATAGTATAAACACAGCCTTTTATAAGCCAAATAGAATTGTTTTTACAAATTGGGATACATGTCACTCGAACATGATACTCTTCGAGCACTGAGCCTCTATTAAACGAGCGCCTTCTAGGACTTCTTCAAAATAGTGCTCAGACGAGACCTGGCCTACGGTCGGACCCCGGGTTGCAATAGCGGTGGCATCCATCTCTGCCCAGTATGTCTTAACACGGGCAAGAGCCATCCGCGCACCCTCTATGCATGCCGACCTCTTGACAGTGTTGATATGCGGCACAACACCAAGGAATCGTTGCACTAAACCAACATAACTATTCAGCCTTGGTCCTTCTGGCCAAAGATGATCCACGACAGACCTCATGGCAAGCCCGGACAACCTATGGAGCTCAGCCCACTCGGCCATTTGCTCATTTAACAGCAGTGGACGCGTTGTAGCACTGAACTGGGACCAGAACAACCTTTCCACTTCATGATCTTTTTGATCTTTGAAAAACTCCGTCGCATCAGCAGCACTCATTGGCAGGTCCAAATACGCGTCTGCAGCACTCCATAATTGATCCAGAGGGGCATACTTAGGATCTTCGAACTTCGTCCGCAACAAAAAGGGCTTCCCAGCCGTGATATCTCCGGCTTGACGAAGCTCCTCCTTCGCTGCTCTGATTTTAGAGCGGGTCTCCTTGGCTGCTACCATGGTTTTCTCCAGGTCCGCCACTTTCACTTGGCTTTCCCTTTCAAGAAGCTCATACCGGTCGGCGACATCCTTCAGCTCAATAGCCATCTTGGCTATTTTATCCTCGCTCTGGTGACGAGCAGCATGTTCGGCTCTTAACTCTTCGGCCGCCTTTAGGGCGGCCACATCACTGCACCTGGCTTGTTCCTTGGCTTGGGCAAGTTCCGCCCGAAGGGTCTCCACGGCGGCAGCTCCATGTGCAGTCACAACATATTATAGATACTAGCATCATGCTCCTCTTAATATTTGTTGACCACCCGAAAATACATACCCTGTGCCTCGTCAAGCCGCTTGTTCACAAGCGCAATGTCAGCATCTGTCGCGTCAAGTTGCCGGCTAAGTCCGGCAAATTCAGCCGTCCGGCCAGCCACCGGACTGTCAGCCGCCTGCACATGAAAGCAGCATGATCATTACCTGGGACTACGATCCTCTGTTTGTCGCCTCCAGACAGCAACCAGAGTCTGAGGGGCTACTATCCGTATAGAGCACACCTAGCGTGTGCGGTACTGTTAATTTTTTTACTTTGCGTACCTCAAAGCCTCTTAGCAGGCTCGTAAAAGCTTCATGCAACCCACTTTTGGCAGATGAGATCCTCTCAACCACCGTATCCATTAAAGTACGACGCTCCTCCGAGATAGCCGCTTGCTCCAGAGGACCCATCAATACGTCTGGTTGTGCACCAGACAATCCCAGACTCTTTCTGCCGCTCTCCTTAGGAGCCGAATACTCTGGACTTCGGGTGGCCGAAGGGTTACCTTCTGGCCCTGGCGGATCAGGAGAAATCCTCCGTGATGACACCTCAGGGTCGTCTGCCCCAGGAGACTGGGAGACATGGGGAGGCGTTTCGCTCTCCATCATCTCCAGAAGAAGATCCCCCGAAGACGAACTCTGTTGAGAAGGGTGATGACCCACAAGTATAGGGGATCTATCATAGTCCTTTCGATAAGTAAGAGTGTCTAACCCAACAAGGAGCAGAAGGAAATGATAAGCGGTTTCCAGCAAGGTATTCTCTGCAAGTACTGAAATAAGTGGTAACAGATAGTTTTGTGATAGGATAATTTGTAAGGAGCAACAAGTAACAAAAGTAAATAAGGTGCAACAAGGTGGCCCAATACTTTTTGTAGCAAAGGACAAGCCTGGACAATTTCTTATATAGAGAAAAGCGCTCCCGAGGACACATGGGAATATCATCAAGCTAGTTTTCATCGCGTTCATATGATTCGCGTTCGGTACTTTGATAATTTGGTACGTGGGTGGACCGGTGCTTGGGTACTGTCCTTACTTGGACAAGCATCCAACTTATGATTAACCTCTATTGCAAGCATCCGCAACTACAACAAAAGTATTAAGGTAAACCTAACCATAACATGAAACATATGGATCCAAATCAGCCCCTTACGAAAGCAACGCATAAACTAGGGTTTAAGCTTCTGTCACTCTAGCAACCCATCATCTACTTATTACTTCCCAATGCCTTCCTCTAGGCCCAAATAATGGTGAAGTGTCATGTAGTCGATGTTCACATAACACCACTAGAGGAGAGACAACATACATCTCATCAAAATATCAAACGAATACCAAATTCACATGACTACTAATAGCAAGACTTCTCCCATGTCCTCAGGAACAAACATAACTACTCACAAAGCATAAACATGTTCATTATCAGAGGGGTATTAATAAGCATATAGGATCTGAACATATGATCTTTCACCAATTAAACCAACTAGCATTAAGTACAAGGAGTAATTAACACTACTAGCACCAATCCCGGACTTGGAGACAAGAATTGGATACAAGAGATGAACTAGGGTTTTGAGAGGAGATGGTGCTGATGAAGATGTTGATGGAGATTGCCCTCTCCCAATGAGAGGAGCGTTGGTGTTGACGATGGCGATGATTTCCCCCTCTGGGAGGGAAGTTTCCCCGGCAGAACAGCTCTGCCGGAGCCCTAGATTGGTTCTGCCAAGGTTCCGCCTCGTGGCGGTGGAGTTTCGTCCGAGAAGATGGTTTCTTATTTTTTCCCATCGAAAGACTTCATATAGCAAAAGATGGCCACCGGAGGGCCACCAGGGGGCCCACGAGGTAGGGGGGCATGCCCAGGGGGGTAGGGCGCGCCTCCCACCCTCGTGGGTAGGGTGTGGCCCCCCTGGTGAATCTCTTCCGCTGAGTATTTTTTATATATTCTGAAAACGTCTTCCGTGAAGTTTCAGGACTTTTGGAGCTGTGCAGAATAGGTCTCTAATATTTGCTCCTTTTCCAGCCCATAATCCCAGCTGCCGGCATTCTCCCTTTTCATGTAAACCTTGTAAAATAAGAGAGAATAGGCATAAGTATTGTGACATAATGTGTAATAACAGCCCATAATGCAATAAATATCAATATAAAAGCATGATGCAAAATGGACGTATCAACTCCCCCAAGCTTAGACCTCGCTTGTCCTCAAGCGAAAGCCGAAATTGAAAAATATGTCCACATGTTTAGAGATAAAGGTGTCGATAAAAATAAAATACGGACATGAGGGCATCATGATCATCCTTAGAACATCAACCTATATAATTCTTGTCATATAATTTCTTATGCTAGAGTAATAATTCAATCACAATTTCAAGTATGAATCGTAAACTTCATTGAAAACTAACAAACTATAATCTCAGTCATTGGAGCAATTGCAATTTATCATAACATAGGAAAGAGTCAATGTATAAGAGCTTTTCAGCAAGTCCACATACTCAACTATCATATTGTCTTTCACAATTGCTGATGCTCATGCAATACTTATGGGTATGGAGTTTAATCGGACACATAGAATGATAGGGGCTTATAGGTTTGCCTCCCAACGTTTTACCTCAAGGGTAATGTCAACAATAATAGTTCATGAAAACTCACATCCAATTAGCCATATATACCAGGATCTTTCCAACATACTGTGCTTGCCAAAGGATAAAATGTAAAAAGGAAAGGTGAAGATCACCATGACTCTTATGCAATATAGGAGATAAAAGTAAAAGATAAGCCCTTCGCAGAGGGAAGCAGAGGTTGTCATGTGCTTTTATAGTTGGATGCACAAAATCTTAATGCGAAAGAACGTCACTTTATATTGCCACTTGTGATATGGACCTTTATTATGCAGTCTGTCGCTTTTATTTCTTCCATATCACATGATCGTATAAAGCTTATTTCTCCCACACTAATAAGTCATATATATTTTAAAGAGCAATTTTTATTGCTTGCATCGATGACAACTTACTTGGAGGATCTTACTCAATCCATAGGTAGGTATGGTGGACTCTCATGACAAAACTGGTTTAAGGGTATTTGGAAGAACAAGTAGTATCTCTACTTGGTGCGATGAATTTGGCTAGCATGAGAGGGAAAGGAAATCTCAACCATGTTGTATGATCCATGACAATATAATTTATCTCAGATGTAAGAAAACATAACCCATTATGTTGTCTTCCTTGTCCAACATCAAATCTTTAGCATGTCATATTTTAATGAGTGCTCACAATCATAAAAGATGTCCAAGATAGTATATCTATATGTGAAGAGCTCTCTTTCTTTATTACTTCCTATTAATTGCAACGATGACCAAAACTATGTTTGTCAACCCTCAACAACTTTTATTCATCATACTTTTTCTATGTGAGATCATTACTCTCCATGAGATCCATATGATCTCTTTGTTTCTTTTTATTTCTTTCTCCCCTTTTTTTATATTCCCTTAGGATCATGGCAAAAGAATCAAGCCCTTGACTCAACACGAATCTTTATTATATAGCTCACGGACTCGATTACATAGAGGAATTATAAAGCAAAACTCACAACTAGATCATACTAAGAACTTTTATTCTACTAGATCAAGATATTACCAAAAGGATCAAACTAAGAAAAACGGTATAGATAAAAGTGATGGTGATACGATACTGGGGCACTCCCCCAAGCTTGGCAGTTGCCAAGGGGAGTGCCCATACCAGATACTCAATTCTTCTTTGGTCGTGGAGACGGTGGTGATTTTGTTGATGGCGTAGGCTTGTCGTCCTTCTTCCAAGGCATAGGCTCACCATCATAGAAGGATGATCGAGTCTCCTGAAACCTCAAATCTGCAGCCAAACTCATCCTCTTGAATCTATATTCATACTCATAGTTTTGATTTTGCAGGTCATAGATCTGCGCTTGGAGGTGCTCGTTTTTCTCATGAAGCTTGAAGATCGCCTCCCCAATGTCCTTGACGTCCAGCTTGTGGTTGTTGGTGAACTCCGTGATCATGATGTGATTGTAAACGAGTCCACGCTCCGCCATCTCCTGACACTTGAAAACTTCTTGCTCCAATGCCTCAAGCCTTGCCTCCGTGCTTCCGGTCTTCCTTGGTCCCTCAGCATCATGGATGTGCAACAACCCCTCACACATCTCAATGGTTTGAGGGTGTTGCAGCACTTCTGCGAGGTAGGGGTTGATGACCTTCTCAAAGAACTGGTCCTTGGGGGTGCTTGAAGACGACATGACAACATGGATCTGTCAGGAAAATAGCTCGAAACAAAAACAGGAGATTTTTGCGTGATACGGGAGTCAAAACCTCCGAGAGATTATATAATGAATTTTTACCGACCAAAATACGTGTCGTGTACGAAAACAGAGTCCGAAGAGCACACGAGGTGCCCACGAGGTAGGGGGCGCGCCCAGGTGGGTAGGGCGCGCCCTCCACCCTCGTGGGGCCCTCGTGTCCTTCCCGGACTGCTTCTTATTGTTCTATTTTTTCTAAATATTCCAAAACGGAGAAATATTGCCTTAAAAACTATTTTGGAGTCGGTTTACTTACCGTACCACATACCTATTCCTTTTCGGAGTCTGAAACATTCCGGAAAGTGTCCCTTATGTATTCCTCTGGGGTTACGGTTTCAATAACATTGGTTTCAACATTTATGGGATTACCTGAGATATAATGTTTGATTCTTTGACCATTCACCACCTTCGGATTTGTGCCTTCAAAGTTGTTGATTTTTATGGCACCGGAACGATAGACCTCCTCGATAATGTAAGGACCTTCACATTTAGAGAGAAGTTTTCCTGCAAAAAATCTTAAACGAGAGTTGTATAGCAATACATAATCACCTACATTAAACTCATGCTTTTGTATTCTTTTGTCATGCCATCTTTTAACTTTTTCTTTAAACAACTTGGCATTTTCATAGGCCTGGGTTCTCCATTCATCAAGTGAGCTAATATCAAATAGCCTCTTCTCACCGGCAAGTTCAAAATCATAATTGAGTTCTTTAATGGCCCAATATGCCTTGTGCTCTAGTTGAAGAGGTAAGTGACATGCTTCTCCATAAACCATTTTATACGGAGACATACCCATATGATTTTTATATGAAGTTCTATAGGCCCATAATGCATCATCAAGTTTCTTGGACCAATTCTTTCTAGATCTATTAACAGTCTTTTGCAATATTAATTTGAGCTCTCTATTACTCAATTCTACTTGACCACTAGACTGTGGGTGATAAGGAGATGCGATTCTATGATTAACATCGTATTTAGCAAGCATTTTACGGAAAGCACCATGAATAAAATGTGAACCACCATCAGTCATTAAATATCTAGGGACTCCAAATCTTGGAAAAAATAACTTCTTTAAGCATTTTAATAGAAGTGCTATGATCAGCATTACTAGTTGGAATAGCTTCTACCCAGTTAGTAACATAATCAACAACAACTAAAATATGTGTATATCCATTAGAGGAAGGAAAGGGTCCCATATAGTCAAAGCCCCAAACATCAAATGGTTCAATTACGAGTGAATAGTTCATAGGCATTTTTGACGTCTACTAATATTACCAATTCTTTAACATTCATCATGAGATAAGACAAACTTACGGGCATCCTTGAAGAGAGTAGGCCAATAAAAACCAGATTGCAATACCTTATGTGCAGTTCTATCTTGAGCATGGTGTCCCCCATAAGCTTCGGAGTGACACTTGCGTAGGATCTGTTCCTGTTCATGCTCAGGTACACAACGTCTAATAACACCATCTACTCCTTCTTTATAAAGATGTGGGTCATCCCAAAAGTAATGTCTCAAATCATAGAAGAACTTTTTCTTTTGCTGGTATGTGAAACTAGGTGGTATAAACTTAGCAACAATGTAATTAGCATAATCAGCATACCATGGAGCAGTATGAGAAGCATTTATGACATTTAATTTCTCATCAGGAAAACTATAATCAATAGGTAGTGGGTCATCAAGCACATTTTCTAACCTATACAAGTTGTCTGCAACGGGGTTCTCAGCTCCCTTTCTATCAACAATATGTAAGTCAAATTCTTGTAGCAAGAGAACCCATCAAATAAGTCTAGGTTTAGCATCTTTCTTTTCCATGAGATATTTAATAGCAGCATGATCAGTGTGAATAGTTACTTTAGAATCAACAATATCAGGTTTGAACTTATCACAAGCAAATACAACTGCTAAGAATTCCTTTTGAGTGGTAGCATAATTTCTTTGAGCATTGTCTAGGGTTTTACTAGCATATTGAATAACATTTAATTTCTTATCAACTCTTTGCCCTAGAACAACACCTACACCATAATCACTAGCATCACACATAATTTCAAAGGGTAAATTCCAATCAGGTGGCTGAACAATAGGTGCAGAGATCAATGCTTTCTTAAGTATTTCAAATGCTTCTACACAATCATCATAAAAAACAAATGTCAGAGGCCGAGAAATTTTTGAGAAGTCCTTAATGAACCTCCTATAAAATCCGGCATGACCAAGGAAACTTCTTATACCTTTGATGTCCTTGGGGCATGGCATCTTCTCAATAGCATCAACCTTGGCTTTATCAACCTCAATACCTCTTTCAGAAACTTTGTGCCCCAAGACAATACCTTCATTAACCATAAAGCGACACTTTTCCCAATTCAAGACAAGATTAGTTTCTTCACATCTTTGCAAAACTCGATCAAGATTGCTCAAGCAATCATCAAAAGAAGATCCATAGACGGAGAAATCGTCCATGAAAACCTCACAAATCTTTTCACAAAAGTCAGAGAATATAGCCATCATGCATCTTTGAAAGGTAGCAGGTGCATTACATAAACCAAAAGGCATATGTCTATAAGCAAAAGTACCGAAAGGGCATGTAAAAGTAGTCTTTGGTTGATCTTTGGCTGACACAGGTATTTGAGAGAAACCAGAATAACCATCTAGAAAGCAAAAATGTGTATGTTTAATCTTTCTAACATTTGATCGATAGAAGGTAAGGGGTAATGATCCTTTTTAGTGGCCTTATTTAATTTACAGAAATCAATTACCATCCTGTAACCTGTAATAATTCTTTGAGGAATCAATTCATCCTTATCATTATGAACGACAGTAATACCTCCCTTCTTCGGGACACAATGGACATGACTTACCCACTGACTATCAGCAATGGAATAGATTATACCTGCCTCAAGGAGCTTTAGTATTTCCTTTCTTACCACTTCTTTCATTTTAGGATTCAGCCGGCGTTGATGATCACGAACTGGTTTAGCATCTTCTTCCAAATTAATTTTATGTTGACATAGAGTGGGACTAATGCCCTTAATATCATCAAGAGTATACCCAATAGCAGCATGATGCTTCTTCAGAGTTTTCAATAATCTCTCTTCCTCATGCTCTGAAAGGTTAGCACTAATAATAACAGGATATATCTTTTTCTCATCAAGATAAGCATATTTAAGAGTATCAAGCAACGGTTTAAGCTCAAACACGGGATCACCCTTGGGTGGAGGAGGATCCCCTAGGATTTCAACAGGTAAATTGTTTTTCAGAATAGGTTCTTATTTAAAGAATACTTCATCTATTTCCCTTCTTTCAGTCCTAAACATATCATTTTCATGGTCTAGCAAATAATGTTCTAAAGGATCACTAGGAGGTACGGCAATAGAAGCAAGACCAATAATTTTATCCTTACTAGGCAATTCTTCTTCACGGTGTTGTCTACTAAATTTAGAAAAATTAAATTCATGAGACATATCATCTAAACCGATAGTAACAACATCCCTTTTGCAATCTATGGTAGCATTAACAGTGTTCAAGAAGGGTCTACCAAATATAATGGGACAAAAGCTATCTTGTGGGGAACCAAGAACAAGAAAATCAGCAGGATATTTTGTTTTCCCACACAAGACTTCAACATCTCTAACAATTCCCATTGGTGAAATAGTATCTCTATTGGCAAGTTTAATTGTGACATCAATATCTTCTATCTCAGCAGGTGCAATATCATGCATAATTTCTTTGTATAAGGAATAAGGTATTACACTAGCACTAGCACCCATATCACATAAGCCATGATAACAATGATCTCCTATTTTAACAGAAATAACAGGCATGCCTACCACATGTCTGTTTTTATCTTCAGCACAAGGTTTAGCAATTCTAGCAGTTTCATCAAGGAAATGAATAACATGCCCATCAATATTATCAGACAAGAGGTCTTTAACAATAGCAATATTAGGTTCAACTTGAACTTGCTCAGGAGGTGTATATGTTTTAATATTGCTTTTACGAATCACAGCTGAAGCTTTAGCATGATCCTTTATCCTAACAGGGAAATGTGGTTTCTCAACATAAGCAGTAGGAACAATAGGATTGCAATCAAAATGAACAAGATGCATAGGATAAAACTTCTGATGAAATTCCAATTTCAATCGTTTGTAATTCCAAGACCCCATATCATCACATAGCCTATACCATGTCGATGCATCTCCCTTCAAAGATAAAGGGAAGACCTTCTTCTTAACAACATCTCCGGGTACACATGCAAGCTTAAATAATCCACAAACTTCATCCACATATATTAGATGCTCATCAGGATGTTTTGTTCCATCTCCTAAAAAGAGATTAGCTAGCAGTTTTTCTATCATGCCCGAAGGAATTTCAAAGCAAACATTTTCATTTTCAGTAGGTTCAGTAGGTTGAGGAGCAACTCTTTGCTCTACTGGTCGGGGTGAAGATACCCCGAACAAGCCCCTCAGAGGATTATTTTCCATAGTAACAAGTGACAGTAAATTTCAGCACACTATATAAAATTTTCCTTACCAAATTCCACCTACCAAAGGCGCTTCACTCCCCGGCAAAGGCGCTAGAAAATAGTCTTGATGACCCACAAGTATAGGGGATCTATCTAGTCCTTTTGATAAGTAAGAGTGTCAAACCCAACGAGGAGCAGAAGGAAATGATAAGCGGTTTCCAGCAAGGTATTCTCTGCAAGCACTGAAATAAGTGGTAACAGATAGTTTTGTGATAGGATAATTTGTAACGAGCAACAAGTAACAAAAGTAAATAAGGTGCAGCAAGGTGGCCCAATCCTTTTTGTATCAAAGGACAAGCCTGGAAAATTTCTTATATAGAGAAAAGCGCTCCTGAGGACACATGAGAATATCATCAAGCTAGTTTTCATCACGTTCATATGATTCGCGTTCGGTACTTTGATAATTTGGTATGTGGGTGGACCGGCGCTTGGGTACTGTCCTTACTTGGACAAGCATCCCACTTATGATTAACCTCTATTGCAAGCATCCACAACTACAACAAAAGTATTAAGGTAAACCTAACCATAGCATGAAACATATGGATCCAAATCAGCCCCTTACGAAGCAACACATAAACTAGGCTTTAAGCTTCTGTCACTCTAGCAACCCATCATCTACTTATTACTTCCCAATGCCTTCCTCTAGGCCCAAATAATGGTGAAGTGTCATGTAGTCGACGTTCACATAACACCACTAGAGGAGAGACAACATACATCTCATCAAAATATCGAACTAATACCAAATTCACATGACTACTAATAGCAAGACTTCTCCCATGTCCTCAGGAACAAACGTAACTACTCACAAAGCATAACCATGTTCATAATCATAGGGGTATTAATATGCATATAGGATCTGAACATATGATCTTCCACCAATTAAACCAACTAGCATCAACTACAAGGAGTAATTTACACTACTAGCACCAATCCCGGACTTGGAGACAAGAATTGGATACAAGAGATGAACTAGGGTTTTGAGAGGAGATGGTGCTGATGAAGATGTTGATGGAGATTGCCCTCTCCCGATGAGAGGAGCGTTGGTGATGACGATGGCGATGATTTCCCCCTCTGGGAGGGAAGTTTCCCCGGCAGAACAGCTCTGCCGGAGCCCTAGATTGGTTCCGCCTCATGGCGGCGGAGTTTCTCCGAGAAGATGGTTTCTTATTTTTTCCCATCGAAAGACTTCATATAGCAGAAGATGGCCACCGGAGGGCCACCAGGGGGCCCATGAGGTAGGGGGGCATGCCCAGGGGGTAGGGCGCGCCCCTCGTGGGCAGGGTGTGGCCCCCCTGGTGAATCTCTTCCACTGAGTATTTTTTATATATTCTGAAAACGTCTTCCATGAAGTTTCAGGACTTTTGGAGCTGTGCAGAATAGGTCTCTAATATTTGCTCCTTTTCCAGCCCAGAATCCCAGCTGCCGACATTCTCCCTCTTCATGTAAACCTTGTAAAATAAGAGAGAATATGCATAAGTATTGTGACATAATGTGTAATGACAGCCCATAATGCAACAAATATTGATATAAAAGCATGATGCAAAATGGACGTATCAAAGGGCTACGAGCGGGACTGCAAGATATATGTCTCGGTTATTGTCCTTGGAGATAAAGAAGGATATATTTACCAGAAGTACTCTTGATTCACTTACAACTCGGTGGAGGGCTGACCCCTTGCAGGCACTATGCGGTAAGGACGCCCTCCGGGGCAGGGCCTCCTGGCGAAGGCTTCTTCCCTCGTTTGGAAACTTTCGTTTCCGAGTCGCCAGAGGCAGTCCTTTTCCTTCCTTGGGGAGAGAGGATTCTAGATTCTTCTCCCTTATCATCCTACTTCGTGGAGACACTAATTCCCCTGGTTTGGATGAGTAATGCGTGAGGACCGCTTTCAGCTTCTTTATCCTTCCCTTTATCTTCCCTTGATGGCACCTGATAAAGTGCGTGCTCAAGCATCCTGGCTAGTACAGGATCCGATGAGCCTTCGGGAAGGGGGGCCGAACACCTGATCATCTTCGCCTTTCTTACCCAGTCCTGGCCAAGAGCAATTTTTTCAGAATGATATTATGACAAATGAAAAGACGACGTGTTCGGCCGCAGAATTACTTACATGGGTATCTGGACGATTGCAGTTTAGACCCGCATCCTCGGTGGTGTCCGGACACTTTATTCATGATCCAAAGAATAATCCATACATCCCTTCGAGCGTCATGCCGAAGAATTGCTGAATAGTTCGCGGTCCTTCCAGGTTGAACTCCCACATACAGAGAGATCGACATTGGCATGGCAGGACCCGGCGAACTATCATAGCTTACATTACCTTGACAAGACTGACATCCCTCCTGAGGAGATCTCGGATGCGACTCTGCAATGTCGGCACGTCATTAACTGCCCCCCAGTCCAGCCCCTTGTTGACCCATGACGCCAGTTGTGGCGGGGGGCCCGGACGGAAAGCGGGGCGGCTACCCACTTGGTACTTTGGGGAGCTGTGATGTAAGACCACTCCCGCTGCCATAAGTTGGACACCTCCGGGAAGGAACCCTTCGGCCATGGAGCATCGGCGGCTTTGCTTATTATGGCACCTTCGCATTCTGTGTGTCACCCATTGAGGGAGTCCTGGATTAGGGGGTGTCCGGATAGCCGGACTATACCTTCGGCCGGACTCCTGGACTATGAAGATACAAGATTGAAGACTTCGTCCCGTGTCCGGAAGGGACTTTCCTTGGCGTGGAAGGCAAGCTTGGCGATACGGATATGTAGATCTCCTACCATTGTAACCGACTTTGTGTAACCCTAATCCTCTCCGGTGTCTATATAAATCGGAGGGTTTTAGTCCGTAGGACAACATATAGAACAACAATCATACCATAGGCTAGCTTCTAGGGTTTAGCATCTCCGACCTCATGGTAGATCTACTGTTGTACTACCCATATCATCAATATTAATCAAGCAGGATGTAGGGTTTTACCTCCATCAAGAGGGCCCGAACCTTGGTAAAACTTCGTGTCCCTTGCCTCCTGTTACCATCCGGCCTAGACGCACAGTTCGGGAGCCCCTACCCGAGATCCGCCGGTTTTGACACCGACATTGGTGCTTTCATTGAGAGTTCCTCTGTGTCATCGCCGTTAGGCTTGATGGCTCCTACGATCATCAATAGCGATGCAGTCCAGGGACATACCTTCCTCCCCGGACAGATCTTCGTCTTCGGCGGCTTCGCACTATGGACCAATTCACTTGGCCATCTGGAGCAGATCGAAAGCTATGCCCCTATTCGTCAGGTCAGATTTGGAAGTTTAAACTACATGGCTGACATCCGCGAGGACCTGATCTTCGATGGATTCGAGCAACTGCCGAGCGTGCCGCACTGTCACGACAAGCATGATCTAGCTCTACCGCCGAACAGTGCCCTGGAGGCTGCACCCGCATCGGCTTCGACCCTTAATTCGGAGCCAACTGCGCCGATCGAGGATGGGTGGTTGGACGCCGCCTCGGGGGCTGCGATCCCAATGGCGATCGAGCCGAACACCAGCCCCACACTCCGCGAGACTCGTGACTCCAAGGAGCCAGACTCCTCTCCAGACTCCGAACCCTCCGCGCCCCTGCCGATCGAATCCGATTGGGCGCCGATCATGGAGTTTGCTGCCGCGGACATCTTTCAGCACTTGCCTTTCGGCGATATTCTGAAGACACTAAAGTCTCTCTCTTTATCAGGAGAGCCCTGGCCAGACAACAGTCAGCAAGGTCGGGATACGGACGATGAAGAAATTCAAAGCCCACCCACCACCCACTTTGTAGCCACTGTCGACGATTTAACTGACATGCTCGACTTCGACTCTGAAGACATCGACGGTATGGACACCGATGAAGGAGACGATGAAGAACCAGTGCCTATTGGGCCCTGGAAAGCCACCTCGTCATATGACGTATACATGGTGGATGCACCAAAAGATGACGACAAGGAGCGGAAGGACGCATCGAAGGCTTGTTCCCTCGAGAAGCAGTCAAAGCGGCGATGCAAGCGCCGCCCGAAATCCCGCC
The DNA here is from genome assembly GCF_002162155.2 of Triticum dicoccoides. Taxonomy (NCBI): domain Eukaryota; kingdom Viridiplantae; phylum Streptophyta; class Magnoliopsida; order Poales; family Poaceae; genus Triticum; species Triticum dicoccoides. The sequence goes on along the minus strand of NC_041390.1, from coordinate 173,184,315 downwards.
TCGACAGAAATAACGATCACACAGACCCAGCGCTGGAGCAGGGCGAACCGCTCCGGACAGCGGCAATCCGGATAATCAAACCGAACAAACAAATTCTATCAAGGATAATGGTCCGGACGACATAACACCGGACATGCACCCGGAGCAGCAAAATGCCCGTAAAAGGCTTGTTGCCACCGCGAGGAGTCTTAAAAAGCAGAAGCAAAGGCTCAAGGCTGCGCAAGACACACACCAAATCAGATGGAGTAAAATACTCAACACAGCAGCGAGGTACGGCGACAATCGCCCCTCCAAGAGCTACCCAAAGCGGAAGCTGCTACCTAAATTCAATGAGGAGGCCTCAGACCCCCCACAACCAAATATCAAAGTAGCCACCTGGCCGGATAAACGACCCCTCTACCAACACAGAGCGGCATATAACGCCACTCACAATACAACACGCGACCCATGCGAGGGCTCGCACCCAAAGGACGGTGCAGCAAGATCCATCTATGGACCACGCAAGCGCGCCCCAGCATACAATGGAACACAACAAACATCCGAATAACGCGGTACACCCAGCTACAGGGGTGCCGCACACCCCTTATGTTTCACCGATGAGGTGCTGGACCATGAATTTCCAGAGGGATTCAAACCCATAAACATAGAGACATATGACGGAACAACAGACCCTGGGGTCTGGATTGAGGACTACATCCTTCATATCCATATGGCTCGAGGAGATGATCTCCACGCCATCAAGTACTTACCCCTCAAGCTCAAAGGGACAGCTCGTCACTGGCTTAAAGGCCTCCCCGAAAGCTCCATTGGAAGTTGGGAAGAGCTCGAAGACGCCTTTCGGGCAAATTTTCAAGGGACTTATGTCCGACCTCCAGATGCGGATGATTTGAGTCATATAACTCAACAGCCCGGAGAGTCAGCTCGAAAGCTTTGGAATAGGTTTCTTACTAAAAAGAACCAGATTGTCGACTGTCCAGACGCCGAAGCCTTGGCAGCTTTTAAGCATAGCGTCCGTGATGAATGGCTCGCCAGACACCTCGGCCAAAATAAGCCGAGAACGATGGCCGCATTAACAAGCCTCATGACCCGCTTTTGCGCGGGTGAGGACAGCTGGCTAGCCAAATGCAGCACCAGTGACCCCAGTACATCTGAAGTTAGAGATGGAAACGGGAAATCACGGCACAACAGCAATAACAAACGCCGGAATAAAGAAGACAGCACGAAGGGCACGACAGTAAACGCCGGATTCAAAAGCTCTCGGCCAGGTCAGCAAAAGCCGCCCTCTGAAGGCACCAGGGATGAACTGTCCAGCCTCAACAAAATTCTGGACCAAGTATGTCAGATCCATAGTACCCCTGGTAAACCTGCTAATCATACCGACAGAGAATGTTGGGTCTTCAAGCAGTCCGGCAAGCTCAACGCCGTACACAAGGGGGAGGATACACCAAGTGAAGACGAGGACGAGCCTCCCAAGCAAGACACTGGGGAACAAAAGAAATTTCCAACGGAAGTCAAAACAGTAAACGTGTTACACGTGATCAAGGGAAAAAACAACGCGGCACTCCCAGGAAAATATACCCAAGTGCTAGTCACCGCGAAGTCCTGCCATTGGTCGTCTCAACCGATCACTTTCGACCATCGCGATTACTCAGCAAGTATCCGACACGCAAGATGGGCTGCCCTGGTATTAGACCCAGTAATTGGCGGATATCACTTCACACGAGTCTTGATGGACAATGGCAGCAATCTAAACCTAATATATCAGGATACAATCCGCGGGATGGGGTTAGACCCAACAAACATTCGCCATAGCAATACTACCTTTAAAGGAGTAACGCCAGGCCCAGGGGCTCGTTGTACGGGCTCCCTCCTACTACAAGTTATATTCGGCTCCCCCGATAACTTCCGTCGCGAGCATTTAACCTTCCACATCACTCCGTTCCAAAGTGGCTATCAAGCACTGCTCGGACGTGAAGCTTTCACTCGCTTTAATGCAATACCACACTACGCCTCCCTCACACTCAAGATGCCCGGTCCACGTGGCATCATTTCAGTGAACGGAAATATCAAGCGATCTCTGCGCCCGAAGAGAGTGCGGCTGCCTTGGCAGCCGCACACTAAAGGCGCCCGGACCAGCGAAAGCATCCAATAGGTCGTCAAGACCTCATACACAACTAATCAAGTCCGGCGCCGCTATTTATACCGAACAAATGGTCACACCCCTATTTGTCCATACAAGGGGCTCAACGCGCGCAGACAAGTGGCAATTTTTTTTCATCTTGAATAATACACGGTTTCTTTAAAAACTATCTTTTTTGCACGACAACTTTTTCACCTAAATTCCTCTCTTTTACAGACGATCATCGTGCTACACCCGTCCAGGATACGGCACAACAGAGACACAGGCGCAGACGTGCAGCAGGGACCCGCTCCAAGGATTCTTTTTAGATTAAGACCCTGCGTAAACCTTTTTTACTGTCTCTTATTGATACATATCCACCGTTGAGAAGGATGTTGACGTCTTGGCATGTGGCCACGCCAGAACAATGCACGTACCTGGACATAAGGGGCTTCTTACAAAGGCCATTATTTAGGCCCGGTTTATACCACAAAGACCGAATACCTTAGGGAGTGTTCGGCGTCGCGAGTTTGGCCCTATATGCATCAGCTCCGAATCATTGTCTTTGGTCAAATGTTGGGTTTGACCGGCTCCTGTGTTTTGGTACCTTACGTTCCGCTTTACCGGCTAAGGTAGCACCAGGAGAACTACTGCGATTGTGCCCTGGTTCATCCGGACGAGCACCTCAGTAGAGAAAGCCGAAAACTGACTGTCATGATATAGCGTGAGACTGGTCAACCACTCAATGACATGTTGGAATGTTAGAATTCCTCCGCCTTAACGAAGGGCCGTTTTCCGGCCAGGCATGTACGCACCCCGGGATCGGGAGAGTGCGGAGCCACCAGGGGCTATCTAGTAGCCCCACTGTCAAACTCCTATGTCTAAGTGAAAGTGCTAAAGCATTATAGTCCGGTTGCCTTGCTCGCTCCGCTATCACCTCCTTAATAGGACCAAGACGTTGGGTTAAGTGTGAATGCGTGTTTTTTGCGAGCACCTCCGCATTATATGCGTGGGGGTTGAAGCCGACGGCTGCAATCTTTCAGGTTATACACATGTATACATAAAACGGCTGCCCAGGAGGCATCATATTACTTTCAGGCAAAAGTATAAAAATAGCCTTATAAAAATTTATAAAACCATTTCGCTTACAATGAGATTACATGTCACTCAAACATAATATTTTTTGAGCACTGGGTCTCTATCAAACGAGCACCCTCAAGAACTTCTTCAAAATAGTGCTCAGCAGCCATTCGGCCTATGGCCGAATCCCGCGCTGCAACAGTGGTAGCATCCATCTCCGCCCAGTATGCTTTAACACGGGCAAAGGCCATCCGTGAGCCCTATATGCACGCCGACCTCTTCATCGCATTAATGCGCGGCACCGCGTCAAGGAACTGCTGCACCAAGCTGAAATAGCTGTTCGGTTTTGGCCTTTCCGTCCATAGCTGATCCACAACAGACCTCATGGCGAGTCCGGACAACCTATTCAGTTCGGCCCATTCGGCTAATTGGTCAGTCAATGAAAGCGGACACTCGGGAGAATGGAATTGTGTCCAAAACAGCTGGTCCACTTCACGGTCCGTCTGACCCTGGAAGTACTTGGCCGCATCGGCAGCACTCGCCGCCAAATCCATATACACATCCTCCGAACTCCGCAGCCGATCCAGAGAGGCATACCGTGGATCTCCGAACTTCCTCCGCAACATAAAGGATTTCCCAGCTACAATATCCCCGGCTTCCCGCAGCTCCTCCTTCTTCGCCCTCATAGCAGAGCGGATGTCTTTTCTCGTCGCAGCAGCTTTCTCAAGGTCCAATGCCTTCGCTAGGTTTTCCTTTTCAAGAACCCGGCAACGGTCGGCGGCGGCTTTTAATTCTATGGCCATCTTGGCCATCTTATCTTGGCTCTCGCCATGCGCGGCCTTCTCGGCCTTCAACTCTTCGGCCGCGTTCAAAGCAGCCGCATTACTAAACCTCGCTTGTTCCTTGGCTCTTGCAAGTTCTGCCCGCAAGGCTTCAACAGTGGAGGCTCTATCTGCAGTCACAACATATTAAAGATGTTGGCATCATGTTGCTCTTACTATGTGGCATTTACCAGATAATGACACTTACCCTGTGCCTCGTCAAGCCTTTTGTTAACAAGCTCGATGTCGGCGTCTGCCGCATCCAACTGTCGTTTTAAATGGGCAAACTCGCTAGTCCGGCTAGCCACCGGAGCTTCCATCACCTGCACATAGAGGCAGTATGGTTCTTACCTGGGAATATGATCCTCTGTTCTTCGTCATTTCCGACAACAACCAGAGTCTCAGGGGCTACTATCTACACAGGGCACACCTAGCATGTGCAGGACTATCATACATTATTTTACGTACCTCAAAGCCTGTTAGTAGACTCATAAAAGCTTCATGCAATCCGCTTTCGGCGGACGAGATTCTCTCCATCACCGTATTCATCAGCACACGGTGTTCATCTGAGATGGCCGCTCGCCCCACCAACTCCCTCAGAACATCCGATCGCACACCAGACGGTGCCGGACTCTTTCGTCCGCTCTCTTCGGGAGCCGGACACTGGGAGCTTCGGGGGTCAATGGGATTATCTTCTGGTCTCACCGGACTCAGAGAGGCCCTCCGCGACGACACTTCAGGGTCGCCCACTTCCGGAGCAGAGGAGTCCGGGGGAGGCATTTCGCTCTCCATCATCTCTGGAAGAAGATCCCCCGAAGACGAGCTCATTTGAGAGGGGCTAAGGCCCGAACTGCAAAGATATATGCGATGGTTATTTTCTCAGAAGAAAAAGATGGCATACCTGTACTATTAAAGTATTTCGGGTCACTTACGACTCGTTGGAGAATTGATCCCCCCGCGGACTTTGTGCGGCAAAAGCACCCCCCGAGGTAGGACCCTCTGTGGGAGACTTCTTCTCCCGTTTGGAAGCTTCGGCTTCCGAATCCCCGGGCGCAGTCCTTTTCCTCCTCCGGTCATCTTCCTTCATGGGGGTGCTCGCTCCCTCGGTTAGAATGGGCAGCATTGGGGGCCCGCGTCCGCCCGTATTATCCTCCCCAGTATCTTCCTTTAAGGGCTCCGGGCAAGGTGCGACCTGGAGCATCTTTTCCAATACCGGATTATCCAAACCCTCAGGGAGGGGGGCCGAACACCGAATCAACTTCGCCTTTGTTAGCCAGTCTTGGTCAAAAAGCAAACTCTCAGAAATAACTTCGTAACAAATGAGAGATAGTATGTTCGGCCGGAAGATTCCTTACCCGTTTGGCGGCGCGGTTACTGCTCAGGCCCACGTCCTCGGTGATTTCCGGACACTCTACCTGAGGTCCGAAGAATGACTTGTACATCTCCTCATGCATTAGGCCGAGGAAATTTTGAATGACACGCGGTCCCTCGGGATTGAACTCCCACAAGCGAAGGGGCCGGCGTTTGCAAGGCTGGACTTGACGAACCAACATAACTTGTATTACTGCAACCAAACTAAAATCTCCATTGAAGAGATCTCGAATGCGGCTTTGCAGTATAGGCACGTCCTTGGCTGGACCCTAGCTCAGACCTCTGCTGATCCATGACATCAGTTGTGCTGGAGGGCCCGAGCGGAAAATAGGGGCGGCCGCCCACTTGGCACTTCTAGGAGCCGTAATGTAGAACCACTCCTGTTGCCACAATTCAGACACCTCTGGAATGGAACCTTTGGGCCATGGTGCTCCCGTCATCTTGCATATTGAGGCACCTCCACACGCTGCATGTTGCCCCTCGATCATCTTCGGCTTTACTTCAAAGGTCTTGAGCCACAGGCCAAAGTGAGGGGTAACCCAGAGGAAGGCCTCATACACGACAATAAATGTCGTAATATGAAGAAAGGAGTCCTGAGCTAGGTCATGGAAATCTAGCCCGTAATAAAACATCAAACCCCTGACAAAAGGATCCAGAGAAAGGCCTAGACCTCAAAGGAAGTGGGAGACCAACACGATGTTCTCGTTGGGTTCGGGGGAGGGGACGGCCTGCCCTCGGGCAGGCAGCCGATGCAAAACCTCGGCGGTCAGATATCTGGCCTCCCTCAACTTTTTGATGTCTTCTTCCGTGACGGAGGAAGGCACCCATTGGCCTTGAAGGCTAGATCCGAACATGATTGAAGGTACGGAGCACCTGACCTGAACTTTGGGTGTTTGAGCTTGAGGTGGGGGAAGGATTCGATTGAGCACGGGAGGGAAAAAAATAAAAGCCTTATCCCTTTATAAAGAGGGTGAATATCAAGCGTCCTCTCCGTGGCCGTTTGGACTTGCCTATAGTCTAGGAGTCCTAGAAGCGGTTGGGTTACCCACGCCCGTATTGATGAGAATCCCGGAATAAGGGGACACGATCTTTGCTTTAACAAGACGTGCCAAGGAAACCACCTCGCATGACGCGCTGAGGTGGGATAATAAAACGATTCAAATAAAGTCTTGGCCGTGGTGCATCACACTACGGAATACATCAGCAGATTAGATTTGTGTAAACATTATTCTCTCTATGGCAATATGTGGAAACTTATTTTGCAGAGCCGGACACTATCTTTGTGTTCAAAATCTTCTATGAAGTACTTGGAGGAGGAACCTGCCTTGCAATGCCGAAGACAATCTACGCGCCGGACTTGTCGTCATTGAAGCTTGGTTCAGGGGCTACTGAGGGAGTCCTGGATTAGGGGGTGTCCGGATAGCCGGACTATACCTTCGGCCGGACTCCTGGACTATGAAGATACAAGATTGAAGACTTCGTCCCGTGTCCGGAAGGGACTTTCCTTGGCGTGGAAGGCAAGCTTGGCGATACGGATATGTAGATCTCCTACCATTGTAACCGACTTTGTGTAACCCTAATCCTCTCTGGTGTCTATATAAACCGGAGGGTTTTAGTCCGTAGGACAACATACAGAACAACAATCATACCATAGGCTACCTTCTAGGGTTTAGCCTCTCCGATCTCGTGGTAGATCTACTGTTGTACTACCCATATCATCAATGTTAATCAATCAGGACATAGGGTTTTACCTCCACCAAGAGGGCCCGAAGCTAGGTAAAACTTCATGTCCCTTGCCTCCTATTACCATCCGGCCTAGACGCATAGTTCGGGACCCCCTACCCGAGATCCGCCGGTTTTGACACCGACACCCATCGATCATCCTCGGCTTCACATTGAAGGTCTTGAGCCATAAGCCGGAGTGTGGGGTGATGCGGAGGAAGGCCTCACACACAACGATAAACGATGAGATGTGAAGGATGGAATCCGGGGCTAGATCGTGGAAATCTAGCCCATAATAAAACATCAGCCCTCTGACAAAGGGATCAAGACTAAAGCCTAGCCCTCGGAGGAAGTGGGAAACAAATACGACGCTCTCGTTGGGTTCAGGAGTGGGGATGACCTGCCCTTGAGCAGGCAGCCTATGCGAGATTTCGGCGGTCAAGTACCTGGCTTCCCTTAGCTTCTTGATGTCCCCCTCTGTGATAGAGGAGGCCATCCACCGACCTTGAAGGTTGGATCCGGACATGGTTGAAGGTCCGAAGCGCTTAGCCTGAGCCTTGGGTGTTGGAACTCAAGGTGGGGGAGGGGAAGGATTGAGCGCGAGAAGAAAAGGACAGGCCTTGCCCCCTTTATAAAGAGGGCGAATATCAAGCGTCCTCCGCGTGCCCGTTTGGAACTTGCCTAAAATCGAGGAGTCACACCAGCAGACGCTGTTGGGTTACCCACACCTGTATTGTTGAGAATACCTTGATAAGGGGACATGATCTCTGCTTTGACAAGACGTGCCAAGAAAACTGCCTCGCAATATGTGTAGCAGCTAGTTGAGAAAAACGGTTCGAATAATGACCGGGCCATGGCGTGATGTCACGTTATGAAAAGTTGTCAGCAGATTAGATTTGTGGAAATATTATACTCTCTATGGTGGTATGTGGAATTTGTTTTGCAGAGCCGGACACGATCCTTGTGTTCAAAATCTTCTATGGAGTATTCGGAGAAGGAACCCGCCTTGCAATGCCGAAGACAATCTGCGCACCAGACTCATCGTCATTGAAGCCTGGTTCAGGGGCTACTGAGGGAGTCCTGGATTAGGGGGTCCTCGGACAGCCAGACTATATGCTTTGGTCGGACTGTTGGACTATGAAGATACAAGATTGAAGAGTTCGTCCCATGTCCGGGTGGGACTATCCTTTGTGTGGAAGGCAAGCTTGGCAGTTCGGATATGTAGATCTCCCCCCTTGTAACCGACTCTGTGTAACCCTAGCCCCCCGGTGTCTATATAAACCGGAGGGTTTAGTCCGTAGGACAACAACAATCATAGTCATAGGCTAGCTTCTAGGGTTTAGCCTCTACAATCTCGTGGTAGATCAACTCTTGTAATACTCATATCATGAAGATCAATCAAGCAGGATGTAGGGTATTACCTCCATCGAGAGGGCCCAAACCTGGGTAAACATTGTGTCCCCCGTCTCCTATTACCATCCGCCTTAGACGCATAGTTCGGGACCCCCTACCTGAGATCCGCCGGTTTTGACACCAACAGCCACCCCCTCTTACCATATCTCGAAGAAGGGAGAGGAAGGAAAGAAGGGGGTGCCTCTCCCCTTTCCTTCCCCCTTGTGCCATTATTTGGTAGGGGCCTCACCAAAGGGAGGAGCCCTAGGGCTGCCGTCACACCTGTTGGGGCACCCTAGGGGCTTCCTCCTCCCCTCCCACACCTATATATATGTTGGGAGGGGTGCCACACAATACACAACTTATCCCACGCCGTGTGTCGGCACCCCTCCGCCTCTAGTTTACTCCTCGTTCTAGATCATCGCAGTGCTTAGGCGAAGCCCTGCGGGATTGCTTCACCACCACCGTCACCATGCCATTATGCTAACGTAACTCATCTACTACCTCGCCCCGCTTGCTGGATCAAGATGGCGAGGACGACACCGAGCTGAACGTGTGCAGAACACGGAGGTGCCGTGCGTTTGGTACTTGATCGGTTGGAGTGTGAATAAGTTCAACTACATCAACCGCGTTGTTAAACGCTTCCGCTTACGATCTACAAGGGTACGTAGATGAAAGTGCGTTATATCGACTAGAGGGGGGTGAATAGGCGATTTTTATGAAAGTCTTTAAAACGTGGAAGTTATGAAGACAAACGATAGAAATAAACCTATTACCATGCAGCGGAAGGTAGACTACACTAAGCAAACCATAGTAAAGTATTCAATGGAGTGAAAGCACAATGACTAATAGCAGCAATGTAGTAAGGATCAGGTAGGAAGATATTATGAAGCCAAACAGAACACGCAGTCACTCAGTGAAGACAAAAGATAGTGCAATCATACAATGACTTCACAAGGACCAACAGTAAGTAAAGGGAAGGGAAGGATGAAAACAGTGACTCGTTGAAGACAATGATTTGTTGGACCAGTTCCAGTTGCTGTGACAACTGTACGTCTGGTTAGGGCGGCTAGGTATTTAAACCTGACGACACACAGTCCCGGACACCCAGTCCTGAACACGCAGCTCAGGACACCAGTCCTCACCGTATTCCCCTTGAGCTAAGGTCACACAGACCTCGCCCAATCACTCTGGTAAGTCTTCAAGGTAGACTCCCAAACCTTCACAGACTTCGTTCACTGGCAATCCACAATGTCTCTTGGATGCTCAGAACGCGATGCCTAACCGGCTGGAGGATTCACAGTCCTCAAGTGTAATAAGTCTTCAGATCACACAGACAAGAAGACTTAAGTGATGCCTAACACTCTTAGGCTCTGGGTGGTTAGGGCTTTATCCTCGCAAGGAATTCTCTCTCAAAGGCTTTGAGGTGGGTTGCTCTCAAAAGACAAAAGCCGTACTCTAACTCTGAGCAGCCAACCGTTTATGGTTGTAGGGGGTGGGCTATTTATAGCCACTAGGCAACCCGACCTGATTTGTCCGAAATGACCCTGGGTCACTAAGGAACTGACACATGTTCCAACGGTCAGATTTCAAACTCACACAGCAACTTTACTTAGGCTACAAGCAAAGCTGACTTGTCCGACTCTGGACAAGATTCGCTCTCATAGTCTTCACTCGAAGACATAGGTTTTGGTTAAGCATCACTTCAGTCATTCTGACTAGTTCTCTTGGACCCCACTTAATAGTACGGTGGTTCCTATGACTCAACAAAGAAGAAACAGAACTACAAAAGATCTAAGTCTTCGAGCTCCATAGGCTTCATGCGATGTCTTCTCTTGTCATAGTCTTCAATGAGAATATCTTCATATACCACCTTTGACATCAATGTCTTCATACATTTTTAGGGGTCATCTCTGGTAGGAAAACCGAATCAATGAGGGACTTCTACCTGTGTTATCCTGCAATTCTCACAAACACATTAGTCCCTCAACTAGGTTTGTCGTCAATACTCCAAAACCAACTAGAGGTGGCACTAGATGCACTTACAATCCCCCCCTTTTTGGTGATTGATGACAAACTAGTTGAAGTTTTCAACGAGGAATATAATATGTGAAATTGTAAGAGGATAGGGAATTGTCTTCATAAGCTGTGAGGGCTCCCCCTGAAGATGTGCATATAAGTAATTTGCTTTTGGAATGCAAATGCACATGGCAGGTTGTGCTTGTGGAGATCCTCTTCAACTTATGATGACAATCCACTATGCATGTGAAGGTATGTGAAGATAATGACATGCATAATGGAAAATGGACGTTTGCAAAATGATCTAAGTGCGGAATTTATCGTCGCACATGCGGAATTTATCATCGCATCACAAAGTGGCAAATAAGTAGTAGACGACCATTGAGTTTAAGTGTTACAACTCAAAGAACCAAATGTATCAAAACGAGAGTTGTAAACACGAAGAAAAATATAAAGCACCCGCCCATATGGACCCGCTTGAAGACTATCAAACTCATATGCTTCTCCCCCTTTTGTCAGTAAGGACCAAAAAGGTTTGAAGACATAGAGCATCTACTCGTTCCCATGAAGAGTAGGTGAAGCAGCAGGGTCGTCGGTGGTGTTCGGCAGTGCAGAAGAACTGGGAGCAGTGTCGAAGCATGCTGAAGAAGGTGGTGGTGAAGTGGCATCGTCTTCATCCTCGATCACTCTGGCATTCACAGTTGCAGCAGAGGAAGAGAACTCAGAGTCTTCAAGAGATGGAGTGCATCGCAGCACCGCCCTTCGAGGAGGTGTGGAGTCAAACTTGAAGCGTTCAGAGAAGCCATCCTCTTGAAGATCATCTTCAGAGCATATCAGCGTCAGCCCCTTCCATGTGCGTCGAGAGGTTTCATGGGCAACAAAAGCATTCTTGGTGGCAAGATTGCGAATGCGGTTGACATCCACCAAGAGGCTTTGCATTTGTTGCTTCAGCCAGTCATGATGCCTATCCTGTTTCTGATGAAGAGCCACCAGAAGCTCTCGGTCATTAAGAACACGAGTGCGCTTCTTGGGTCGTTGGGCAGTTGTGCTGTCGGTGGCTTCAGTAAGGGCAGGATGTGGTGCACGTGTAGTTCTAGCGAAAGGATACACACGAGTGACTGCTTCAACTCCTTCAATGTCCTGAGAAAAACTTTGATGCTCCGCATTATGAAGACTTAGAGGTTCCTTGGCAGGCTCAGGATAGATGGCTTCAATAGACATATCCACATCAGGCAGAAAGATCCGATGATTGCAAGCAGATGGCTGATATGAGATAGCGGAGTGAAGTTTAATCAGCTGCATTACCCATGGGGCGTAGAACTTCAAGCCAAAAAGATCAGAGCCTGATGCAACAAGTTGGCGAATGAAGAAGTCCTGGGCATTGAAGCATTTGCCATGAAGAATATAGAAGACCAAAGTCTTCATTGCACCTTCCAGCTTGGCATGTGGAGAGTGTCCTTTGATGGGCCAGAGAGTTCGCCTTATGATGTGATAAATAGTCCTTGGCAGATACTCTAGGTCTTCAACAAAGAACTCTTTGGGATATGCAACATCTTGGGGCAATGGCTTCATCATACTAAGCATCTGACTCATGTTAGGTTCAGGCTTCTGAAAGATGCTCTCCACAGCTTCACTGTGAAGTTGACAACCAGATTCATAGAGATCACCAGGAGTGGGTAGACCAGTGAGCTCAATGATGTCAAGGGCTTTGGCTTCGTGATGAACGTTTCCTGTCATCCACTCCAGGACCCAAGTCTTCGGATCTTTGTTGTACCCGCGGATGTGAAGTGTGGCTTAGAATTGGAGCAGCAACTCTTCATTCCAATGCTCTTGATCGGTGATGAACGGCAGCAATCCAACCTCTTTGAAGCAATCCAGAGCTTCTTCCAGACAGGGCAGACCAGCTATTGCTTCAATGTCAAGACGCTTGTGTGGGAAGATGCGACCTTGATTGTATAGAATGCAGGAGTAATAGCTTCACTGCGGATAGCTCCAGAACCAATCAGATGATATTCTTTCCCTTGAGTAGAGGTTCCTGGAGCTATTGAAGAATGTGTTGTCTGCTCTGAAGCCATTGACATTGAAGGATCCAGGTGCTGATGCAGGACCTGGAAACCTGGGCAATCTTGGGATTGGCTTCTGTACCTGAGGCCTGTGCTCAACATGATAGTCGAACTGAGGACCGACAGTAGGCACAAGAACAGAAGCAGTGGGATCAGTGGCTTCGCTGACTTCTGGTGCTTGGGTTGGTGAAGGCTCCACATTAGCTTCAGCCATGCCAGCGTCAGTGGCTTCATTGGTGTTGGTAGTGGCAGCCTCAAGATTTTCAACCTCCACTTGACGAGCTGGAGGGTCGGTCACAGTCATGTTCTCCTCGAGAACAGCTTCTTGGTGGGACAGGGGAGTAGCAGCTTGTGGGGCTTCTTCTTCATCGGCTGATGCAGCCGGAATGTCTTCAGCAACTTTTGCTTCAGACTCAGAGACTGGAGGCCTTGGTCCTTTGCGAAGCCTGCGCAACGCTGGTGACGCCTGTGGAGTTGGAGTTGGCTGGGCCTCAAAGTCTTCTTCCTCTTGTGGGCGATCAGCCCATGAAGCATCCTGAGCAATTGGCGTCAGAGGACGACCAATGCTGATGAGTTCATTGTGCGTTAGCACAGGCGATGCTATCAGTTGGTGCTCGAGCTGAGGAAGCACTGCATCATCTTCAACATGGTCATGGTGACCAATGTCTTCAGCAGCGACGGGATCAGCTGCTGGAAAGTCTTCAGCTTCATGAGCCTCTACGAAAGCAGGCTCATGGACAGTCAGTTGACGTTCTTGCGGTTCAGCGTTAGGGTGAACCATGGAGATGGGTTCAACAATCAAGGGCTCTTCTGGGAGCAGCCCGTTCCTTCTTGGTCTTCCTCTTCTTCTTGGAGGGGGCAGTAGCAGAGGCTTCAGGATGTTTCCTCTTCCTAGCTTCAGCCTCAGCAGTCCTCGTCTTCTTCAGCTCTGAAGTGGTTGATCGGGCCTTTGGCTTCGAGCCAGTCATGCTAGTTGGGAAGACAATGGGATCTGCTTCCTGCCTTGGTGCGTTGGGTTCAGCCACAATGGGCTTCTTCTTCTTCTTAGCAGCCATCCTAGGATCAATGCCCGGACGCCCAAGGGCCTTGCGCTTCTCAGCCTCGTTGTAGCCTTGCACACACTTGTCAGCTAGGCTCTTCATGCGCTCCCGAGAACCCTGAGCTTCTGCACGTTTCTTGAGAAAGGCTTCTTTGAGCTCGTGCAGCATAATCTTGAAGTTTTTCACCTCTTGCACGCTGAGCTTGGCCATATGCTTCTTGAACTGAGCCTTTTCATAGTCAATCTTTTGCTTCAGTTCGATGATGCGCTGAGCGAGAGCTAGCTCTGAAGCAATGGCGCCATGGAAGGTGACACTAAGGCCAATGGGTAGTTGCAGATCTTCGAAGCTGATGTTGGGCGTGTCAAACCACTCATCAATGAAGTTGTGGATGATTGTCACGTCAAAGAGAGGCAGATCATTGAAGATTCCTGCTTCTTCTTTGCTCTTGATGAGTTGCTCAAGAGCGTCATCTGCAAGATCTTCATCACTGGACAGATCAATGGCATCGTTGCGCAGAATGGCAGCAGCTGTCAGCTCTTGACCGGTGTGTGTGAGAGGCATCTTAACCTTCTGGGGCTTGGAGATGCGTGACAAATCTTCAGACTGCACACTGTCTTCAGGAGGTGCAGTTGCCAATGGCTTCGCTCGTGAGATTTTTGGTGCAGAGGCAGGCTTTGAAGCTTTAGGCTGCTTCAACTTCTTTGGCTTCGGCACTGTAGGCGCTTCATCTGATTCAGCGTCATCTGCAGGCTCATTCATGGCTGTCCCTTGAACCACAATGTGAGTGATGAGACCTTCTAAGTTGTAGAAGGGCCCAAGAAGATTGGGTTCAGCTTCATGAGTTCCATCGGCACGGGGAGCAGAGGGACCTGGGTTGAAGTCTAGTCCTAAAGACTTCTTGTTCTGCTTCGCTGAGTTCAGGGCAAACTGGAAGTTGCGCTTAAACATATTGTCGTCATGACACCATAGCAGTGACGATGGGTCAGCATCCGCAGGCTGTGGTCCACGGACCATGCAGGGATAGAAGCCTTGTTCAATGGCTTCATCTCTGGTCCTGGGTTGAAGATTTTTGTAGAGGATGTCTCCCCATGGTTGCTTGATGGCATTCTTTTCAGCATATTCCTTTGTCACAAATCTGTACTTGAACCACTGTTCTGCCCAATAGCGTCGAATCCATTGGATTCGTGTCTTGCGCTGATTGTAATCCTCTTCAGGATCTGTCTTGTACATCTCTGAGAGGTCATCGGGCAGATCTCTTGATGTTTCTCCTCGACGCTTTCTGCCACCCTTCCTTGCTGATTTCTCTGAAGCCATGAACTTTAAACTTAAAGGCTTCAATACATTCAAAGGCTTCAAAGGTTTTCGCTTGCTGGACAAACAGGAACTGGCTTCGGGAGAATTTATGTGATGCTGTAAGTATTCTGCAAATGAATGCAGACTATGAGAACCAAGG
Source organism: Triticum dicoccoides (assembly GCF_002162155.2). Taxonomy (NCBI): domain Eukaryota; kingdom Viridiplantae; phylum Streptophyta; class Magnoliopsida; order Poales; family Poaceae; genus Triticum; species Triticum dicoccoides. The sequence goes on along the minus strand of NC_041390.1, from coordinate 173,169,235 downwards.
GATTCTCCCACGGACATGTACCTGTGACAACATTAAGGTGCGAGGGAAGGGGAAGAGGTCATATGCATTCTCAGAAGATTTTGAAGATAAATCAGTTTAGAAGACATTGACCTCATTGTGCGAAGACATTCACTCATAGATAAGGAGTTGGTTCCAGATTTGTACGAATCCATGGATCAGTACAAGTGAGGAATCTAACTACTTTGTGAAATACAAGTGAATATACTAGGCGTATTTTGAGATGCAGTATGTAAGAGATCCAACTTGTGTGAACAAAAACTGCTTGTGGTAGAAAGTGACGAAGCCATAGGATCAAGGGGGCTGTAAAAAGGAAGTTTTATTTACCACACAAAGAACTGCTATACGGAGTGGAAGAGGAGGCCGAGCAGTTCGATCGTCCGTGCCCTAACTTGGCGACGGAGGACACCTACGGCGACGGCGGAGAAGACGATGTCCGCGGTCGGCGTGAAGACAACGTCGGAGAGGTTGCGGCAGCGAAGCGCTTCGTCGCCGACGTCGTCGAGAGTTAGCGGTGGCGCTAGGGTTCGTGCGAGTGTGGAAGAAGAGATAATGACTGCGGTGAGGCGTGTATTTATAGGGACATGGGCGACTTAGTGTTATTACGTAGGTGCCCCTGGCGATTCACATCTGAGGAACACGTGGCCATCATGCAGCATGTTGGAGGTTGTTCCACGTCCCACGCATGCCTGGATTGTCGGATGGTCGTTCCCACTTCTCCGGGTTTCAGGTGAAGGAATGAGCATTGAAAACAGACTTAATGTTTGTCTCTGTATCTTCTGCTGACAAGGACACAGAGAAGACATTCGACAGTTTCAATAGAATGCATATGACTTGGAGAGATGGAGTTTGAGATAGAGAGCATAGAGAGGTTAGGGTCCGATCACATTCACTTAGTTCAAAAGACTCAACCTGAAGAGATAGCTATAAGTGAATGCTGTAGAGGACAGAACACTAGTATATATATATTCAACATAGAGAAGATAATCATGAAGACATGTTGAAATTTAGGCCAAACCAAATGTGAAGACATAGCAAATGTAACGCCATGAGTGAAACACTTCGAACAGAACCTTTGGTGCTGGCGTTACCCACCGTATAGGAAGTATTAGACCCAGACACGGCGCACAATTATCGTGGCGTTCCGAAGTCAAATTCCACATTAATGTATTCACACTTAGAATGTATGGCTTCATTGATTGAAGATATACTTTACTTCGTGTGTTGCACATCTAAGTCATCAATATGCATAAGTGTTAGGATGTGTGCCTGATCACAGGACATTTGAGGATTCCAGGATATTTAGCTCACACCGTAACTTGCAAAATCTCTTCTCATCCAAGGGCTTGGTGAAGATATCTGCCAATTGCTCTTCAGTGTTGACGTGTATGATATCAATATCTTCCTTCACAACATGATCTCTGAGAAAGTGATGACGAATTTCAATGTGCTTTGTCTTCGAGTGCTGAACTGGGTTGTTGGCAATCTTGATGGAGCTTTCGTTGTCGCAGTAGAGTGGCACTTGCTTCAGATGAATGCCATAGTCCTTGAGTGTTTGCTTCATCCATAGAAGCTGAGCGCAGCAAGATCCAGTAGCAATGTATTCAGATTCAGCAGTGGAGAGAGATACACAGTTCTGCTTCTTTGAAGACCAACATACAAGTGATCGTCCCAGAAAGTGACATGTGCCTGATGTAGACTTGCGATCCACTTTGTCACCAGCATAATCAACATCCGAGAATCCAACCAGATCAAACTCTGAGCCCTTTGGATACCATAATCCTAGAGTTGGGGTGTGAGCCAAATATCGAAGAATTCACTTCACAGCTAAGTGATGCGACTCCTTTGGTGTCGCTTGGAATCGAGCACACATGCAAACACTAAGCATAATATTTGGCCTAGATGCACATAGATAAATTAAAGAACCAATCATGGAGCGGTATACCTTTTGATCAAACTCTTTACCATTGTCGTCGGGACCCAGATGATGTTTGGCTGGCATTGGCGTCGTGAAGCCTTTGCAGTCTTGCATACCGAACTTCTTTAGGTAATCTTTGCGATACTTCTCTTGAGATATGAAGATGCTGTTGCGTTGCTATCTTATTTGAAGACCGAGGAAGAACTTCAGCTCTCCCATCATGGACATCTGATATTGCTCTTGCATCATATATCCAAACTCTTCACTGTACTTCTGATTGGTGCAGCCGAAGATGATGTCATCCACATATATTTGGCACACAAACAGTTCACCATCATATGTCTTCGTGAAGAGAGTGGGGTCAAGGGAACCAGGTATGAAGCCTTTGCTCTTCAGGAAGTATTTGAGTGTGTCATACCAAGCCCGAGGGGCTTGTTTGAGGCCATACAGCACCTTGTTGAGCTTGTATACCATGTCAGGATGTTTTGGATCTTCAAAGCCAGGCGGTTGTGCAACATACACTTCTTCTTCAATCTTGCCATTGAGAAAGGCGCTCTTCACATCCATTTGATATAGAAGTATGTTATGATGATTTGCATAGGCGCGTATGGCTTCCAGTCTAGCCACATGAGCAAATGTTTCATCGAAGTCAATGCCTTCCACTTGAGTATATCCTTGAGCAACGAGACGAGCTTTGTTTCTGACAACTTGACCATGCTCATCTTGCTTGTTGCAGTATATCCATTTGGTGCCTATTATGTTGTGCTTCCGAGGATCAGGACGCTTAACCAGTTCCCATACATTATTCAGCTCAAACTGTTGAAGCTCTTCTTGCATAGCTTGAATCCATTCAGGTTCCATGAAGGCTTCTTCAACTTTCTTGGGTTCTATTATTGAGACGAATGCGAAGTGCCCACAGAAATTTGCTAGATGAGTTGCCCTTGAACGAGTGAGCGGACCAGGGGCATTGATGCTATCAATTATTCTCTCAATCTGCACTTCATTGGCAACACGAGGATGTACAGGACGAAGGTTTTGCTCTTGCTGATCATTGTCATTGTTAGTGGGATTGTCTTCAGGCTGAGCATTGTCTTCAGGTTGATCAGGTGCGGATATGATAAGTTCCTCTTCAGGTTGAGCTTCAGAGGGTATGATTTCTCCAGTTCCCATAAGCTTGATTGATTCGCTGGATGGAACTTCATCTAGCACATTTGGGAGGTGCTCTCTTTGTGAACCGGTAGTCTCATCAAACCACACATCCACTGTTTCAACCACTTTATAATGAAAGAGATTGAAGACTCTGTAGGAGTGCGAATCCTTTCCATATCCAAGCATAAAACCCTCATGTGCTTTTGGTGCAAATTTTGAAGTGTGATGTGGATCCTTGATCCAGCACCTGGCGCCAAATACTCTGAAGTAACTGACATTTGGCTTCTTGCCAGTAAGGAGCTCATAAGATGTCTTGTTCAGAAGCTTGTGAAGATAAACACGATTGATTGTATGGCATGCAGTATCAATGGCTTCAGGCCAGAATTTTCTTGGAGTCTTGTATTCATCTAGCATCGTTCTGGCCATCTCAATGAGTGTTCTGTTCTTGCGTTCGACGACGCCATTCTGCTGTGGCGTGTACGGAGCTGAGAATTCATGTGTGATGCCCAAAGTATCAAGATATGTATCAAGGCCAGTGTTCTTGAATTCAGTGCCATTGTCACTTCTGATGTGCTTTATCTTGGTGCCATAGTTGTTCATTGCTCGATTGGCGAAGCGTCTGAAGACATCCTGCACTTCAGTCTTGTAGAGGATTATGTGCACCCAAGTATATCTAGAGTAATCATCAACAATGACAAAGCCATAGAGACAAGCAGTAGTAGTAAGAGTTGAGTAATGAGTGGGACCAAAAAGATCCATGTGGAGCAGTTCGAAGGGTCGAGTGGTTGTCATGATTGTCTTCGAGGGATGTTTGGCCCTCGTCATCTTTCCTGCTTCACAGGCACCACATAAGTGATCTTTCTTGAACTTGATGCCCTCGATGCCTATGACATGCTTCTTCTTTGCAAGGGTGTGGAGGTTCCTCATGCCAGCATGCCCTAGCCTCCGATGCCAGAGCCAGCATTTTGAAGCTTTTGCTAGAAGAGATACGACAAGCTGTGGTCCTGCTGAGAAATCTACCACGTACAAATCATCTTTCTGATACCCTTCAAACACTAGAGACTTGTCAGATTCCATTAGAACAAGGCAGCGATATTTTCCAAACATTACGATCATGTTCAAATCGCAAAGCATTGAGACAGACATTAAGTTGAAGCCAAGGGATTCAACAAGCATGACTTTATCCATGTGTTGATCCTTTGAGATTGCAACTCTACCTAGACCTAGTACCTTACTTTTACCAGTGTCAGCAAATGTGATGTGACTCTTGTCGGATGGACGTAGGGTTGAGTCCATAAGAAGGCTTCTTTTGCCAGTCATGTGATTGGTACACCCACTATCAATAATCCAATCTAAAGACGCTGGTGTATTACCCTACAGTGCAGTTAGGGGGATAGGCTTCACGAAGAGAATTGTGAAGCAAAAACATTTGACGAACCAGTGGGTTATGAAAGCTTAGATCCAGATTAGGACTAATAGGGACAGTAGCAAGCGATTCAGGAACGAAGTACATAGTAAGACCATTCGGGAATTTGATCTTGCGCCCTACAAAATGTTTAAGGTCCCCGACAATAGCATCAGACGATTTTGGTTTTCTGCTGGAGACCTTTCCCTGCAAAAGAGAGTTAAGCTTTCTTAGCCACCCACATCTTCAAGGGTGGCTCAGAAGCAATAAGTCTAAGTGCAGCATCTGATAACTTTGGCTTTGGAGCCCTAGCAAACAGTCTTGCAGGCGGACAATAGTACTCATAAGAATAAGTAGAATAGTTCTTGCTCTTATGAACATGGCGGTTTGATGAACCGTGCTCATATTCATAGGCCTGAGTATGGTTTCCCTGCAAAACATTTGCGTTAGTGCGACTCAGGTGAGTCATCTGTCTGTATGAAGCCTTTGGACCGTATGAAGCCTGTAGTCTGGGGTTTGTCTTCTTCACGTGTGGTGTCATGATGACATTCACAGGAAGATTCTCTAGACACTTTTTCGGAACCTAGATCTTCTTCAAGGCGGTCCATTCCTGCAGTTAGTACCAATGTACCTGGAAAACATTTCACCATTCTGATTCTTAAACAGTTTATAGTTTGCATCAAAGGATTCATCAATGACAATGGGGTTTGCACAAGTGAAGCCAGATAGAGTGGATGGATCTGCTGAAGATTCCTTTGCAGCAACCCATGTGGTTTTGGGGTACTGCTCAGGTTTCCAGTAAGAGCCATCAGCATTCATTTTCCTTACGAACCCAACACCCTCTTTCCTCGGGTTTCGATTCAAGATCTGCTTTTTGAGGACATCACATAGTGTTTGATGCCCTTTAAGACTTTTGTACATCCCTGTTTCAAGCAATGTCTTCAACCTAGCATTCTCATCAGCAATAGCAGTGGTATCCTCAGCAGAGGGGTTAGTTTCCACATCAACAGTTGAAGATATTGCAACAGTAGTAGCAGTAGAACATTCAGCAATAGAAGTAGTATTATCACGCTCAATGCATTTAAGACATGGTGGTTCAAATCCTTCCTGAGCGGAACTGATATGTTTGGCGCGAAGTGACTCATTTTCCTTTTGAAGATCTTCATGAGCCGCTCTCAATTTTTCAAGATCTTGCTTCCTTTGAAGATAATCATAGGAAAGCTTTTCATGAGTTGTTGAGAGCATTTCATGACGACTTTCAAGTTCCTCATACTTAACGTGAAGATTTTTATGTCTTCAATTAAGGACTCAGAACAAGTCATTTCAGCGCCTAACAGATCATCGCTTTTGTCTAACAGTTTTTGAATATGTTCCATGGCTTTCTGTTGTTCAGTTGCAATTTTAGCAAGTGTTTTGTAGCTGGGTTTTGAACCACAATCAGAGTCATCGTCACTAGATGTTTGATAGTGAGTAGTGCGTGTGTTTACCTTGGCACCGCGTGCCATGAAGCAGTAGGTAGGAGTGGAGTAGTCCTTTTCATTTGCATCGGTGTCGGTGATGAAGTCATTGTCTTCAGTGTTGAAGATGGACTTGGCAACGTATGCTGTAGCCAGACTTGCGACGCCAGAATCGGACTCCTCCTCAGACTCCACCTCCGCCTCCTCAGAAGCGGACTCCTCCTCTGAATCCATTTCCTTGCCAACAAACGCACGTGCCTTGCCAGATGAGCTCTTCTTGTGTGATGAAGACTTTGAGGAAGACTTGGAAGAAGACTTTGAGTATTTCTTCTTCTTCTTCTTGTCGTCAGAGTCATATTCCTTGCTCTTCTTCTTCTTTTTGTTCTCATTGTCCCACTGCGGACACTCAGAGATGAAGTGGCCAGGTTTCTTGCACTTGTGACATGTTTTCTTCTTGTAGTCATGAGGAGAAGCTTCATCATTCCTTGAGCTTGACCGGGAAGACTTTCTGAAACCTTTCTTCTTGGTGAATTTTTGGAACTTCTTCACAAGCATAGCAAGTTCCCTTCCAATGTCTTCAGGATCATCAGAACTGCTGTCAGATTCTTCTTCAGATGAGGAGACAGCTTTTGCCTTCAAGGCACGAGTTCGCCCATAGTTTGGACCGTAGATATCTCTTTTCTCAGAAAGCTGAAACTCATGTGTGTTGAGCCTCTCAAGTATGTCAGACGGATCGAGTGTCTTGAAATCAGGACGTTCTTGAATCATCAGGGCTAGGGTGTCAAACAAAGTGTCAAGTGATCTCAGTAGTGTCTTAACGACTTCATGCTTGGTGATCTCAGTAGCGCCAAGGGCTTGAAGCTCATTCGTGATGTCAGTGAGTCAATCAAACGTGAGCTGGACATTCTCATTGTCATTTCTCTTGAAGCGGTTGAAGAGGTTGCGAAGGACACTGATTCTCTGATCTCTCTGGGTTGAGACGCCTTCGTTGACCTTGGAGAGCCAGTCCCAGACTAGCTTAGATGTTTCCAAAGCAATCACGCGGCCATACCGTCCTTTGGTCAGATGACCACAGATGATATTCTTGGCAGTAGAGTCCAGTTGAACGAACTTCTTGACGTCAGCAGCAGTGACACCTTCTCCAGCCTTGGGAATGCCGTTCTTGATGACATACCATAGGTCAACGTCAATGGCTTCAAGATGCATGCGCATCTTATTCTTCCAGTAGGGATATTCAGTTCCATCAAAGACGGGGCACGCAGCGGAGACTTTAATTATCCCTGCAGTCGACATAGCTAAAACTCCAGGTGGTTAAACCGAATCACACAGAACAAGGGAGTACTTGCTCTGATACCAATTGGAAGTGCGTTATCTCGACTAGAGGGGGGGTGAATACGCGATTTTTATGAAAGTCTTCAAAACGTGGAAGTTATGAAGACAAACGATAGAAATAAACCTATTACCATGCAGCGGAAGGTAGACTACACTAAGCAAACCATAGTCAAGTATTCAATGGAGTGAAAGCATAATGACTAATAGCAGCAATGTAGTAAGGATCAGGTAGGAAGATATTATGAAGCCAAACAGAACACGCAGTCACTCAGTGAAGACAAAAGATAGTGCAATCATACAATGACTTCACAAGGACCAACAGTAAGTAAAGGGAAGGGAAGGATGAAACCAGTGACTCGTTGAAGACAATGATTTGTTGGACCAGTTCCAGTTGCTGTGACAACTGTACGTCTGGTTAGGGCGGCTAGGTATTTAAACCTGACGACACACAGTCCCGGACACCCAGTCCTGAACACGCAGCTCAGGACACCAGTCCTCACCGTATTCCCCTTGAGCTAAGGTCACACAGACCTCGCCCAATCACTCTGGTAAGTCTTCAAGGTAGACTCCCAAACCTTCACAGACTTCGTTCACTGGCAATCCACAATGTCTCTTGGATGCTCAGAACGCGATGCCTAACCGGCTGGAGGATTCACAGTCCTCAAGTGTAATAAGTCTTCAGATCACACAGACAAGAAGACTTAAGTGATGCCTAACACTCTTAGGCTTTGGGTGGTTAGGGCTTTATCCTCGCAAGGAATTCTCTCTCAAAGGCTTCGAGGTGGGTTGCTCTCAAACGACAAAAGCCGTACTCTAACTCTGAGCAGCCAACCGTTTATGGTTGTAGGGGGTGGGCTATTTATAGCCACTAGGCAACCCGACCTGATTTGTCCGAAATGACCTTGGGTCACTAAGGAACTGACACATGTTCCAACGGTTAGATTTGAAACTCACACGGCAACTTTACTTGGGCTACAAGCAAAGCTGACTTGTCCGACCCTGGACAAGATTCGCTCTCATAGTCTTCACTCGAAGACATAGGTTTTGGTTAAGCATCACTTCAGTCATTCTGACTGGTTCTCTTGGACCCCACTTAACAGTACGGTGGTTCCTATGACTCAACAAAGAAGAAATAGAACTACAAAAGATCTAAGTCTTCGAGCTCCATTGGCTTCATGCGATGTCTTCTCTTGTCATAGTCTTCAATGAGAATATCTTCATATACCACCTTTGACATCAATGTCTTCATACATTTTTAGGGGTCATCTCTGGTAGGAAAACCGAATCAATGAGGGACTTCTACCTGTGTTATCCTGCAATTCTCACAAACACATTAGTCCCTCAACTAGGTTTGTCGTCAATACTCCAAAACCAACTAGGGGTGGCACTAGATGCACTTACAGTAGACACACACTCCCCCTCGTTTCTATGCATCTCCATGGATAGATCATTGCGTGTGCATAGAAAAAAATTGTTTTCCATGCAATGATTCCCAATAGTGGCATCATGAGTCAGGTCTATCGTAGATGATATGCACGAGTAGAACACAAAGAGTTGCGGGTGGTGATAGCCATACTTGAAGGAAATATGCCTTAGAGGCAATAATAAAGTTGTTATTTTATGTTTCCTTATATCATGATAAATGTTTATTTATTCATGCTAGAATTGTATTAACCAGAAACTTGATACATGTGTCACTGGTACGCGTCGGTCCTATACAAACGGTTTTTAACCCCTTTCCGCGACGGCATTTGGAGCCGTCGCCAAGTGTGTGTGGGCGATAGGGGGTCCTTCCCACACGACCCAGAAACCGTCGGGGATATGCCCTCCTGGCACACACGGTGGGCAAAATGAGGTCGTGTGCGACCGACGAGCGCTCAAATACGGAAATACGTATAGTAGAGCTAAAAAAATACAATTATACGGCCCAATTGTTTCCAGTCACAAGTACATCCCATACAGTCAGTCCCCGCTAAACGTTTCCGTTCGTATGCACATCCCACACAATCGCTCCAAGGAAAACGTTTCCGTTCACAGGTACATCACACACATTTTTCTCGTTAAATTGTTTGCGTTATTGAATGCATCACACACAGTTTGTAGGAGAAACTATGTGGCAAAGGCTGTCCATCACACACAGTTTTTATGTGATAAACGTTTGCGCAAGGTGGCCTAATGCAAACAGTTTTCAAGAGAAAGTCGTGTGTGATTGTTCATTGATCCTACACGATTTATTCCTAGAAAATGTGTGTGTTGCGTGAGGTCATCGCCCTCGGTATTTTTTGAACAATTGTTTGCAATAGCAAAACCCAATTAGCAGGCTAATTAGATTATTCATAATCCATTTATTAATCTAATTGACATTTCATATTAAGCACACAATATATTTTATTTTCATAATTGAAATACATCAGAGTACAACATCATATAGCTTCAGCACTCAGCTACCCATTACACAACTACATCAGGACCAAGTTTCACATGCAACATCTATAATCTTTTGAAATTAGCATTATAGATGGTACATAGATAGATGTATCTCATCTGGAAAACTACTGAAGTAGAAGGCGAATATTGAGCCTTCATTGATGTTGAAGGTCTTTATAACTTTAGCCAGTGCCTGTGGATGATTGACCGTCCATCCTTCATCCTTTTCAGGAACACTTCAATATTGAACCGTGGGTGTTGTATGAATACCTTCCCCGCCTCCTGTTCATACAGGTGGTTTGAGAGGTAATCATCAGTGAACTGCTTTGGAAAGGCCTGAAAACAAGGATGTGCATAAATATCTTCTCTATTTTGGAAATGGGGCAAAGGAATAAAAAATGCAAGGTATAATAGTTAGTACCATCCTGTAGTGAACTGATGTCTTCTTCATTGTGCAGACAAAGATCTTGTTGTTTTTTGTCGCTAATTTCTTTATCCTAGCAATCTTTCTAAGTTTCTTGACTTGATAATATTCATGGACAACTCATTTCCCCATATGCAAAAAGGGTCGAACAATGGGTCAAAACCTCTGACAGCAGGACCTACATGTGTAAGACCAAATTGTTAAAAAACCTAAATATTAGAATGGTTCCTGCAATTGCCCAATAATGTGCTATTAGACAACGGACCATGCACGTGCTAACCTCGATTGTAAACCTCAGTGCTTCCCATTGTTTCCCTGCAACACATATAAGGTAGTTAGTCATCAGGTTAAGTAAGAGTTCGCATGCTATTAGTAAAATATGTTCATGAAAAATAAGCACATTGCAGATTCATTAGATTAATTCAAGCCACATGGAAAACTCATTTATCCAAACCAAGCATGATTAAGAACTAGAAAATATAGCACTTGTATATGTTTCTCACGTATTAAGTGCAGCCAAATTCGATTTATTCCTCACATGCACAACAATACAAAATTCTACCCATGACAATTGGACATCGCAGTGTAGAGTTGAACCAAACAGTTAGCTAAACACCACAACAAATGAACCAAACATTAACTGAGCACCACATTGCACAATATAACCTACTCCTAATAGAAGATCAGACAGTTAACCAAACCAAGCATGCTTAACAACTTGGAAATATAGCAATTGTATTTGTTTCTCATGTATTTAGTACAACCAAATTAGATTTATTTCTCACGTGGTATACAATAAAAGAATGCATCCACAACAATTGAACATCACATTGCAGAATTGAACCAAACAGCCAACCGCGTCGCGTCGTCGGCGCTCGAGGCGTCGACGGTGGCCTCGATGGCGACGTGCTCCTCCAAGATCTAGGGGTCGACACAAATGGCAGCCATCACGACCTCATCCGCGCGTGTGGCCGGGATTTGCTTCTCCGCTACCAAATGGTCCTTGGGATCTTGGCTATACTGCGCGCACCATGGCTTAGGGCGGCGCTTATTTGGTGGAGGGGTCGGTGATTTGGGTGGAAGGTGTCGCACTGGCGATCGGGGCATGTGGGATGTGGAAGGAGAAGGAGGATGGGGTCGGGTGTGGATTACCTGCCTGGATAGGCGAGGCCGAGCAACATGGAGGAGGGTCGCCGGCGAGGAGGCGGCGCTGCAAACAAGGAGTGAAGGTTTCAACTTGGAAAAAAGGCGGAAATAGGGGAAATGTGGCTTTTGGTAAGGGGGAGGGGCGGGGAGGTAGATATTTCCGTGGAAGCCAAAAATTTGGAATCGCTTCAGCGAAAAAACTGGCGCGCAAAGTGTCATCAGACACGGTCCCTTATTCAGAACTGTATACGATATGTGAATATCACAAACGATTCAGATAGCTTAACCCGTGTGTATTGAGTTTGAACGTCAAAATTTTTGATTCGAATTTCCCTAGTTACAGTGGTCATCCACGTCATTGCATAATTTGGGTACACAAAGGAGACTAACTTCTTAATCGAGCAAGTTCAGCAATTAAACAGAGGGAGCTGATCTAAACATTACTCTAACAAATTAGAGACCGATGCTTAATTAAACAAAACAAAGAGTACTACTATGGCTAGTGCTCGTCGATCTCTGCCGCCACCTCCATGTCCAGCTCGCGCCCGATGGTCTCCTGGGGAAGGGGCTCCATGTCATCAATTGCACCATACTTGGCAAGCATCTCGCCATCCACGTCCGGCATATCTTTGGAATAGGTCGCCACGAGCTAGGCGTGGGTGGCCGTGATCTGGGCTCTGGCGGGCTCCGTCGTGGCAAGGTATGCCGCGCAGGAATGGACGGCTGCTCAAACTCTCTCGGAGATTGCCAACTCTTCGGCCGCGGGTTGCCGACCATTGTCGGAGAAGCTTCGTTCGATTTGTGCGGTGACCGCCATGAGCTGGGCGTGGACGGCCTCGACATGGTAGTGGGTGGCCTCCATCAGGGCTAAGGCCGCCGCCGCGGAATGGACAGCTGATGTGCCGCTCTCGCCAGTTGCTATCCCCGAGGCAGATGCTGCTGTCACCGCCTGAGAAGTAACAGCGGCCATTTAGGCTGTCTTGGCCGCCCGGACGCAGACTGCGGTCGCCCACATGAAGCTTGTTAGCACGCGCCTGGCGGCTGCGGCCGTGCTCTCGTTGGAGTGGGCCACCAAAGTTGCCCTCACGACGTGGGTGCACGTCCCCATCTTTCACCGGTGATGAATGGACAGTGAAATGATATTTGGGGAGTGAGCTAGTGTGCTTGACATGCCGACTGTGGACTGTAGCCGACGCACCTTCTCGCGTAAGCCATAGGCGTACTATACACCAACGGTGCTCCAAGATATTTTGTGCCGCATCTCACACGGTTGGTGATAATAAAGTGTGTGCGATCTACTTGATTTATCGTATTGATTTGAATTAGGTAATGGGGTCACAACTATAAAGGATGGTGTTTGAATTGCTAGAATATTTATCTACAATGAACATGCAATTATAGGTGTGTCGTCAAAAAATGGAATTATTTAGGGTTTGTTTGGACGTTTTTATACATTAACTTGGTTTTGTAGGCATTTCAACTGCATAATTCTAATTTGAACTACATGCACATGCTCCAGTGCATATACACGGGTTGAAAAATCAAATATGTCTCCTTGGTTGCATGCTTAGGTCCCATGCAAGAAATGGGAATGAATGTCATATACCCTACCACCGTCACTCGGCCGCAAACATTGAGATACCTGGTTTTTAAATTCTAGTAAATCCAAAACTCGTTTGAAATTCATGATACTAGGCATGCTATCATGGAGCGGCATCAACATGCCGTGGTAAAAATTTTGTCCCATTTGGGGCAGGTTTGGGTATAAACTTCTCACAAACTAGAGCTTCTCACAACAAGCGTGATGGTTTTGGTAGGGAACGTGCCACCTTTGGGGACGAAACGATATCTGTTGCCTCTTATTGCTTTCAAAAAATTTTGAGTGTCAACATAGAACAACAGGAGTGTTGTGTTTAATTTTGGAATTTTTCGGGGTTTGTTTGGACATTTTTATACATTAACTGGGTTTCCCAGGCATTTTATGCGCATAATTCAAATTTGAACTACATGCAAATTCTCTAGTGCATATAAACTGGTTGAAAAATCAAATCTGTGTCCTTGGTTGCATGCTTAGGTCCCATGCAAGAAATGGGAATGAATTTCAAACACCCCGCCACCGTCACTCGGCCGCAAACATTGAGATACCTGATTTTTAAATTCTAGTGAATCCAAAACTCGTCTGAAATTCATGAAACTTGGCATGCTATCATGGAGCGGCATCAACATGCCATGGTAAAATTTTTGTCCCATTTGGGGCAGGTTTGGGTATAAGCTTCTCACAACAAGCGTGATGGTTTCGGTAAGGAACGTGCCACCTTTGGGGACGAAACAATATTCGTTGCCTCTTATTGCTTTCAAAAAATTTCGAGTGTCAACATAGAACAAAAGGAGTGTTGTGTTCATTTTTGGATTTTTTTGGGGTTCGTTTGGACATTTTTATACATTAACTGGGTTTTCCAGACATTTTATGTGCATAATTCAAATTTAAACTACATGCACATTCTCCAGTGCATACAAACTGGTTAAAAACAATCAAATATGTGTCCTTGGTTGCATGCTTAGGTCCCATGCAAGAAATGGGAATGAATTTCAAACACCCTGCCATCGTCACTCGGCCACAAACATTGGGATACCTTGTTTTTAAATTCTAGTAAATCCAAAACTCGTCTAAAATTCATGAAACTTGGGATGCTATCATGGAGCGGCATCAACATGTCGTGGTAAAAAGAATTGTCCCATTTGGGGCAGCTTTGGGTATAAGCTTCTCACAAACCTTAGTTTCTCACAACAAGTGTGATGGTTTCGGTAGGGAACGTGTCACCTTTGGGGACAAAACGATATTCGTTGCCTTTTATTGCTTTCAAAATTTTTCTAGTGTCAACATAGAACAACATGAGTGTTGTGTTTACTTTTGTCATTTTTCGGGGTTCGTTTGGACATTTTTATACGTTAACTAGGTTTTCTAGGCATTTCATGTGCATAATTAAAATTTGAACTACATGCACAAGCTCCAGTGCATATAAATTGGTTGAAAAATAAAATTTGTGTCCTTCAGGGCATGCTTAGGTCCCATGCAAGAAATGAGAATGAATTTCAAACACCAGAGCACTATTGACTGCCGGCAAAACATTGAGATACCTGGTTTTTAAATTCTAGTAAATCCAAAACTCGTATGAAATTCATGAATCCCGGTATGCTATCATGGAGCGACATCAACATGCCGTGGTAAAATTTTTGTCCCATTTGGGGCAGGTTTGGGTATAAGCTTCTCACAAACCTTAGCTTCTCACAACAAGCGTGACGGTTTCGGTAGGGAACGTGCCACCTTTGGGGATGAAATGATATCCGTTGCCTCTTATTGCTTTCAAAAATTTTCTAGTGTCAACATAGAGCAACAGGAGTGTTGTGTTTACTTTTGGAATTTTTCGGGGTTTGTTTGGACATTTTTATACATTAACTGGGTTTTGTAGGCATTTCATGTGCATAATTCAAAGTTGAACCACATGCACAAGCTCCAGTCCATATAAATTGGTTGAAAAATCAAATCTGTGTCCTTCGGGGCATGCTTAGGTCCCATGCAAGAAATGGGAATGAATTTCAAACACCAGGGCACTGTTGATTGCCGGCAAAACGTTGAGATACTTTGTTTCTAAATTCTAGTAAATCCAAAACTCGTCTGAAATTCATGAAACTTGGCATGCTATAATGGAATGGCACCCGACATGCTATGGTATTTTTTGTGTCCATTTTGAGAGAAGGCGCACTCGAATAACAACCAACAAAGGCATTTTGAAACAAATAGATGCCACTATAACATCTCAAACATTTTGTATAATTTAAATTGTGTGCGTTCTATTAACCATTCACGTGACGCCATGCCTCACTCTTTTAATGGCTAGGAGGTGCCGTGCGGGCAGGTGCTTGAGTGCTTGACTAAACGGAAGGTATGCCGACAACTTCCCCAGGAAGCCAAGAGAAAATGTGCCGAGCGGGATTTCTGCAGCTCTTGATCGCAAACGTTTTAGATAGAACACCCGTATGCAAAGTGAGAGCTATGGTCTTCCCCCTTAAGTTGAGGGAAAATCCGCAGCGCATGATTTATGCATCCCTTCAACGCAACAGTTGTTTTGAATGACCCGTGTGCAACCACGTACAAACAATTTGGTAAGATTTGCATCTGTCATATTGGGTATGTTGCCATTTGTCAAACTGGAAATATTGACATTTGTTGATCTAGTAACGTTACCATTTGTCAATCATTGTAACACTGCGATTTGTCAAAATATGCAGCTAGATCACTAGCGCTATCTAATTTTTGCAACTAAAATTCAGTAATTAAGCATAGATTTCATTCATAGATTAAGCAGCCGTTCTTAATTTATACAAATAGTTCAACTCTACAGCCGAACCGACCAAATTTTTCCCCAATTGTTGCCAACCACGTATTGAAATAGCTAGTTCAACTAGTACTAGCTAATTTTAAGTACGTTGTACAGTTTGACCACACATCTATAGTCAGATGAACTGAACAAAATAGCCCCTAAATACTACTACTACCACAGAGGGGCTTTGTGCTACTTCCGACAGCCTCTCCTCTGCCGAGCGCTCTCAGTAAGAGGCAGAGGAGGAGGAGGAGCCTACCGACGAGCTGGAGAAATGCAATACGGTGCCTGCCGCTGCTGCATGTTCAGCGACGCTCGCCCATTCGAACACCCACTGCCACTCCAGACGATCCCTCTCGAAGCGGCCAGACTGCTCGTAGATATCCTGATTCCTCGCCTCTGCATCGGCGTGTGCTGCGGCCACGGCTGCGGTAAGGCTCTTTGCGTGCTCGACGAGGCGCTCCTCCTCCTCCCACAGGAACTCGATGTAGCGCGCAAGGTCGCTGACGCACATGCGGGCCTCCACCTCCGCCTTCCTCCTTCGGGCGGCGGTGGCGGAGCGGGTGATGATCCCTGTGGTCGACGGTGGGCTGGCGGCCACGGCGGCCGACGATGGGGTGGCGGCCACGACCACCACCTCCTGCCTTCGGGCCGCAGTGGTGGAGCGGGTGATGGCCATGGTGGCCGGCAGTGGGGTGGCGACCACGACGTCCACCTCCCGCATTTGGGCTGCGATGACGGAGCGGGAGATGGCCCTGGCTTTCGATGGTGGTGTGGCAGCAATGGCGTCCGGCAACAGCTATCGACAAGCAGCGGCGGCGGAGCGTGTGGTGGGATTTCCGCGCACACCGAACAGGGACGCCACGCACACTACACTACGCCACCGCCACGGTGTAGCCTCCCAGCTGGAGCTGTCCTCTGATGATGATGGAGTGGCTGAGCGACGACGACGGACCGGTGCCATTGGCGATTGTGGGAGAAGCACACGAGATAAGCTACAGGGAGGGAGGAGAAAATGCGACGCAGGACTCGCCGGCCGTGAGGGTTTTTATAGCAGGCCGGTAAACATTGGTATTTTGGGGGATTTCACCGAGTCGGGCGGGATGCTTGCACGGGAACCTACGAGGTTGCGCGGGAACGGGCTCACCGACGATTCATTGGCGCCACCGTTTGGCCAAAAGAACGCCCCCGCACGCTGCGCAAGCTTGCGCTATAAGCCGTCTGCGGCAGCGGGGTGACAAGACGTGGGAGAGGAGGACAAAAGGACATGTACATATATGGTTAATACAAAAAATGTTCGTGATTTAATTACCTACTATACCCCCATCCTGGTTTATAAGTAGGATTTAACTAATAAAATACGAATGCATGTCGCCAAAGATTATATCATTGGAGTCGTATTTGAACATAGTTTCCAGCTATACAATTTTTGTAACATGCATTAACACTTTTTTGGTTAAATTTAAGGTTATATACTAGCAAGCGTTTGCCCGCAACACACACGGTTTATTCCATCACAAACAGCTTGGATGGATCAATTGTATGCCACGTATCGCACATGCAACTCTAATATGATTCGTGCTTGATGTCTCCGACATCGCTCGCACAGTTCGTCTTATTTGCCACGTATCACTGTGCCGGCCTTTGTTCGCGTTCGTCGGCAAGCTCTGCTCGCTGTTAGGCGCCGCAGCGTGCTGTGCTTGCCATTAAGCGCCGTGGCACACTCTGCTCGCGTCCGTCGGTGCGCTCGGCTTGTGGACAACTTTTCCTTGCGCGTTATATATATGGTTGCTCGCCGTTGAGGTGACCGCGAAGCGCTCTGCTCGCGTCCCTCTGCGTGCGCTCTGCGTGGTTGAGCGTGTGCATGATCACGTCGGGGGCCTCATATGCATGTGGTTGCACCGCGCGCGTTGCCACGCGATGCAGTTACGCGCGGCATGATGAAGTTATGCGCTGCAAATTAGAACTGCCATTAGGGCCTACCGATATTCCTGGCCGTCCGGCTTCCCCTTTAATTCCCGCGGCCATTATAACCTAAGTCTCTTCAACCTTTCGATCGTACCCCACAATAGAACAAGCACACCCACGACGACTGATACGTCTCCGTCGTATCTACTTTTCCAAACACTTTTGCCCTTGTTTTGGACTCTAACTTGCATGATTTGAATGGAACTAACCCGGACTGATGCTGTTTTCAGCAGAATTTCTATGGTGTTATTTATGTGCAGAAACAAAAGTTCTCGGAATGACCTGAAACTTCACGGAACATCTTTTCGGAAATAATAAAAAATCCTTGCAAAATATGAAGACCAGGGGGCCCACCACCTGTCCACGAGGGTGGGGGCGCGCCTGCCCCCTAGGGCGCGCCCCCTACCTCGTGGGCCCCCTGGAGCTCCTCCGACCTCAACTCCAACTCTATATTTTTGCTTTCGGGGAGAAAAAAAGGGAGAAGGATTCATCGCATTTTACGATACGGAGCCGCTGCCAAGCCCTAAAACCTCTCGGGAGGGCTGATCTGGAGTCCGTTCAGGGCTCTGGAGAGGGGAATCCGTCGCCATCGTCATCATCAACCATCCTCCATCACCAATTTCATGATGCTCACCGCCGTGCGTGAGTAATTCCATCATAGGCTTGCTGGACGGTGATCGGTTGGATGAGATCTATCATGTAATCGAGTTAGTTTTGTTAGGGTTTGATCCCTAGTATCCACTATGTTCTGAGATTGATGTTGCTATGACTTTGCTATGCTTAATGCTTGTCACTAGGGCCCGAGTGCCATGATTTCAGATCTGAACCTATTATGTTTTCATCAATATATGAGAGTTCTTGATCCTATCTTGCAAGTCTATAGTCACCTATTATGTGTTATGATCCGTTAACCCCGAAGTGACAATAATCGAGATACTTACCGGTGATGACCATAGTTTGAGGAGTTCATGTATTCACTATGTGCTAATGCTTTGTTCCGGTACTCTATTAAAAGGAGGCCTTAATATCCCTTAGTTTCCATTAGGACCCCGCTGCCACGGGAGGGTAGGACAAAAGATGTCATGCAAGTTCTTTTCCATAAGCATGTATGACTATATTTGGAATACATGCCTACATTACATTGATGAATTGGAGCTAGTTCTGTGTCACCCTAGGTTATGACTGTTACGTGATGAACCACATCCGACATAATTCTCCATCACTGATCCATTGCCTACGAGCTTTCCATATATTGTTCTTCGCTTATTTACTTTTCCGTTGCTATTGCTATCATCACTACAAAATACCAAAAACATTACTTTTGCTACCGTTACCTTTTGCTACAGTTACCACTACTATCATATTACTTTGCTACTAAATACTTTGCTGTAGGTATTATGTTTCTAGGTGTGGTTGAATTGACAGCTCAACTACTAATACTTGAGAATATTCTTTGGCTCCCCTTCTGTAGAATCAATAAATCTGGGTTGAATACTTTACCCTCGAAAACTGTTGCGATGCCCTATACTTGTGGGTTATCAAGACTATTTTCTTGCGCCGTTGCCGGGGAGCATAGCTCTATTCTTTGAGTCACTTGGGATTTATATCTGCTTATCATTATGAAGAATTTGAGAGATCCAAAAACCAAGATTTATCCCTCAACTACGAGGGGAGGTAAGGAACTGCCTTCTAGCTCTGCACTTGATTCACCTTCTGTTTTGAGTAAGCTTGCGACACCTAAACCTGCTTCTGCTATTTGTTCTGATATGTCGCATGTTATTGATGATGCCACTTCTGCTATGCATGATACATATGATGAAACTACTTCTATGCTTGATACTACTGTGCCACTTGGTGAATTTCTTGATGAACAACTTGCTAGGGTTAGAGAAGATGAAAATATTGAATCTGATAATACTGATGAAAGTGATATGAAGACTTGCCTATTATTCCTAAGGGTTATGTTTTTGATAAAGAAGCTTCTTTAGCTATTTTAGCTTGCAAAGATAGATACAAACTCAAGAGGTTATTAGCTAAATGGAAGCAGTAATCTCTAAATGCTAGGATGAAACCTGACCCTGCTTTTGCTACTTCACCTATCTGTGTTACTGATAAGGATTATGAATTCTCTATTGATCCTGATATAATTACTTTGGTTGAATCTGATCCTTTTCATGGCTATGAATCTGAAACTGTTGTGGCACATCTTACTAAATTAAATGATATATCTACCCTGTTCACTAATGATGAGAGAACTCGTTACTTTTATATCCTTAAAATATTTCCGTTCTCATTAAAGGGTGATGCTAAGATATGGTTTAATTCTCTTGATCCTGGTTGTGTGCGTAGTCCCCAGGATATGATTACTTCTCTGCTAAATATTTCCCTGCTCATAAGAAACAAGCTGCTTTAAGAGATATATATATATATATATATATATATATATAATTTTGTGCAAATTGAAGAAGAGAGTCTCCCACAAGCTTGAGGGAGGCTTCTCAAGTTACTTAATGCTTTGCCTGATCATCCTCAAGAAAAATGAAATACTTGATATCTTTTATAATGGACTAACCGATGCCTCCAGAGATTACCTGGATAGTTGTGCTGGTTCTGTTTTCAGGGAAAGAACGCTGGATGAAGTTGAAATTCTATTGAATAATATGCTGACAAATGAAAATAATTGGACACCTCCTGAGCCAGTTCCTGAGCCTATTCCTAAACCAACTCCGAAGAAGAGAGGTATTCTATTTCTCAGTCCTAAAGATATGCAAGAGGCAAAGAAATCCATGAAAGAAAAGGGTATTAAAGCTAAAGATGTTAAGAATTTACCTCCTATTGAAGAAATACATGGTCTTAATTTACCGCCTGTTGAAGAAACATATGATCTTAATCCATTACCTATTGAAGAAACTCATGGTCTTGATAACCCGACACAGGTAGTAAAGGTAAATTCTCTCTATAGATATGATAAAGCTGAAATCCCATTTACTAAATTTGCTAGCCCATGCTTAGATGAGTTTGATAAATTTATGGCTAGGCAATAAGACTTTAATGCTTATTTTGGTAGACAACTGAAATACAATTCAAATATGCTTGAGCACTTGGGTGATTATATGGCTAATGTCAAAGGTGAACTTAAACTTATTAGTAAACATGCTTCTATGGTTACCGCTCAAGTAGAACAAGTACTTAAAGCTCAAAATGATTTTCTCAATGAATCAAATAGTAAGAATAATGATAATGCTGTTAGAGTGGCTACTAGAACTGGTAGAATGAGTCAGGAACCTTTGTATCCTGAAGGCCACCCTAAGAGAATTGAGCAAGATTCTCAGAGAAATAATGTAGATGCACCTAGTCCTTCTAATAAGAAGAAAAAGAAAAATGATAGGACTTTGCATGCTTCTAGTGAACCTATTGCTGAAACACCTGAGAATCCAAATGGTATTTCTATTTCTGATGCTGAAACACAATCTGGTAATGAACCTGAAACTAGTGATAATGTTAATGATAATGCTCATGATGATGCTCAACCTAGTAATGATAATGATATAGAAATTGAACCTCCCGTTGATCTTGATAACCCACAATCAAAGAATCAATGTTATGATAAGAAAGACTTTGTTGCTAGGAAACACAGTAAGGAAAGAGAGCCTTGGGTTTGAAGGAAATATGCCCTAGAGGCAATAATAAAGTTATTATTTATTTCCTTATATCATGGTAAATGTTTATTATTCATGCTAGAATTGTATTAACCAGAAACATAATACATGTGTGAATACATAGACAAATAGAGTGTCACTAGTATGCCTCTACCTGACTAGCTCGTTGATCAAAGATGGTTATGTTTCCTAACCATAGACATGAGTTGTCATTTGATTAATGGGATCACATCATTAGGAGAATGATGTGATTGACTTGATCCATTCCGTTAGCATAGCACTTGATCGTTTAATTTGTTGCTATTGCTTTCTTCATAACTTATACATGTTCCTATGACTATGAGATTATGCAACTCCCGTTTACCGGAGGAACACTTTGTGTGCTACCAAACGTCACAACGTAACTGGGTGATTATAAAGGTGCTCTATAGGTGTCTCTGAAGGTACTTGTTGGGTTGGCGTATTTCGAGATTAGGATTTGTCACTCCGATTGTCGGAGAGGTATCTCTGGGCCCTCTCGGTAATGCACATCACTTAAGCCTTGCAAGCATTACAACTAATGAGTTAGTTGCGGGTTGATGTATTACGGAATGAGTAAAGAGACTTGCCGGTAACGAGATTGAACTAGGTATTGAGATACCGATGATCGAATCTCAGGCAAGTAACATACCGATGACAAAGGGAACAACGTATGTTGTTATGCGGTCTGACCGATAAAGATCTTCGTAGAATATGTAGGAGCCAATATGAGCATCCAGGTTCTGCTATTGGTTATGGACCGGAGACGTGTCTCGGTCATGTCTACATAGTTCTCGAACCCGCATGGTCCGCACGCTTAAAGTTCGGTGACGGTCGTAATTAGGGTTTTTGTGTTTTGATGTACCGAAGGTTGTTCGGTGTCCCAGATGTGATCACGGACATGACGAGGAGTCTCTAAATGGTCGAGACATAAAGATTGATATATTGGAAGCCTATATTTGGATATCGGAAACGTTCCGGGTGAAATCGGGATTTACCGGAGTACCGGGGGGTTACCGGAACCCCCCCGGGGGTTAATGGGCCTACATGGGCCCTAAGGGAGAAGAGGAGGGCCGACCAGGGCAGGCCGCGCGCCCCCTCCCCCCTAGTCCAAATAGGACAAGGAAGGGGGGGGGGCGCCCCCCTTTCCTCTTTCCCCTTCCCCTTTCCTTCTCCAACAAGGCAAGAGGGGGGGAGTCCTACTCCCGGTGGGAGTAGGACTCCTCCAGGCGCACCCCTAGGGCCGGCCGCACCTCCCCCTCTCCCTCCTTTATATACGGGGGCAAGGGAGCACCCCATAACACACAAGTTGATCTTCATGATCGTTCCTTAGCCATGTGCGGTGCCGCTTCCACCATATTCCACCTCGGTCATATCGTAGCGGTGCTTAGGCGAAGCCCTGCGTCGGTAGAACATAATCACCGTCATCACGCCGTCGTGCTGACAAAACTCTCCCTCAACACTTGGCTGGATCGGAGCTTGAGGGACGTCACTGAGTTGAACGTGTGCAGAACTCGGAGGTGCCGTACCTTTGGTACTTGGATCGGTCGGATCGGGAAGACGTACGACTACTTCCTCTACGTTGTGTCAACACTTCCATTGCCGGTCTACGAGGGTACGTAGACAACACTCTCCCCTCTCGTTGCTATGCATCACCATGATCTTGCGTGTGCGTAGGATTTTTTTTGAAATTACTACGTTCCCCAACAGTGGCATCCGAGCCAGGTTTTATGCGTTGATGTTATATGCACGAGTAGAACACAAGTGAGTTGTGGGCGATATAATTCATACTGCTTACCAGCATGTCATACTTTGGTTTGGCGGTATTGTTGGATGAAGCGGCCCGGACCGACATTACGCGTACGCTTACGCGAGACTGGTTCTACCGACGTGCTTTGCACACAGGTGGCTGGCGGGTGTCAGTTT
Source organism: Triticum dicoccoides (assembly GCF_002162155.2). Lineage (NCBI taxonomy): Eukaryota > Viridiplantae > Streptophyta > Magnoliopsida > Poales > Poaceae > Triticum > Triticum dicoccoides. The sequence continues at coordinate 173,146,006 of NC_041390.1, read as the reverse complement.
CTCCAACTTTAGTTGAACCGAGTGTCGCCACGCCCGGTCCTTGAGAAGGTTAAAACAACACTAACTTGACAAACTATCGTTGTGGTTTTGATGCGTAGGTAAGAACGGTTCTTGCTCTGCCCGTAGCAGCCACGTAAAACTTGCAACAACAAAGTAGAGGACGTCTAACTTGTTTTTGCAGGGCATGTTGTGATGTGATATGGTCAAGACATGATGCTAAATTTTATTGTATGAGATGATCATGTTTTGTAACCGAGTTATCGGCAACTGGCAGGAGCCATATGGTTGTCGCTTTATTGTATGCAATGCAATCACTCTGTAATGCTTTACTTTATCACTAAGCGGTAGCGATAGTCATGGAAGCATAAGATTAGCGAGACGACAACGATGCTACGATGGAGATCAAGGTGTCGCGCCGGTGACGATGGTGATCATGACGGTACTTCGGAGATGGAGATCACAAGTACAAGATGATGATGGCCATATCATATCACTTATATTGATTGCATGTGATGTTTATCTTTTATGCATCTTATCTTGCTTTGATTGACAGTAGCATTATAAGATGATCCCTCACTAAATTATCAAAGTATAAGTGTTCTCCCTGATTATGCACCATTGCGAAAGTTCTTCGTGCCGAGACACCATGTGATGATCGGGTGTGATAGGCTCTACGTTCAAATACAACGGGTGCAAAACAGTTGCACACGCGGAATACTCAGGTTAAACTTGACGAGCCTAGCATATAACAGATATGGCCTCAGAACACGGAGACCGAAAGGTCGAGCGTGAATCATATAGTAGATATGATCAACATAGTGATGTTCACCATTGAAACTACTCCATCTCGCGTGATGATCGGACATGGTTTAGTTGATATGGGTCACGTGATCACTTAGAAGATTAGAGGGATGTCTGTCTAAGTGGGAGTTCTTAAGTAATATGATTAATTGAACTTTAATTTATCATGAACTTAGTCCTGGTAGTATTAGCATATCTATGTTGTAGATCAATAGCTCGCGTTTAGCTCCCCTGTTTTTTGATATGCTCCTAGAGAAACTTAAGTTGAAAGATGTTAGTAGCAATGATGCGGATTGGATCCGTGATCTGAGGATTATCCTCATTGCTGCACAGAAGCATTATGTCCTTAATGCACCGCTAGGTGACAGACCTATTGCAGGAGCAGATGCAGACATTATGAACGTTTGGCTAGCTCAATATGATGACTACTTGATAGTTTAGTGCACCATGCTTAAACGGCTTAGAATCGGGACTTCAAAGACGTTTTGAACGTCATGGACCATATGAGATGTTCTAGGAGTTGAAGTTAATATTTCAAGCAAATACCCGAGTTGAGAGATATGAAGTCCCCAACAAGTTCTATAGCTAAAAGATGGAGGAGAATAGCTCAAGCAGTGAGCATGTGCTCAGATTGTCTGGGTACTACAATCGCTTGAATCAAGTGGGATTTAATCTTCCAGATAAGATAGTGATTGACAGAATTCTCTAGTCACCATCACCAAGTTAGTAGAACTTCGTGATGAACTGCGATATGCAAGGGATAATGGAAACGATTCCCAAGCTCTTCATAATGCTGAAATCAACGAAGGTAGAAATCAAGAAAAATATCAAGTGTTGATGGTAGACAAGACCACTAGTTTCAAGAAAAGGGCAAACGGAAGAAGGGGAACTTCAAGAAGAATGGCAAGCAAGTTGCTGCTCAAGTGAAGAAGCCCAAGTCTGGTCCTAAGCCTAAGACTAAGTGCTTCTACTGCAAAGGGACTGGTCACTAGAAGCGGAACTGCCCCAAGTATTTGGCGGATAAGAAGGATGGCAAAGTGAACAAAGGTATATTTGATATACGGATTATTGATGTGTATTTTACTAGTGTTCGTAGCAACCCCCCAATATTTGATACTGGTTCAGTTGCTAAGAGTAGTAACTCGAAACGGGAGTTGCAGAATGAACACAAACTAGTTAAGGGTGAAGTGACGTTGTATGTTGGAAGTGGTTCCAAGATTGATATGATCATCATCGCACACTCCCTATACTTTCGGGATTAGTGTTGAACCTAAATAAGTGTTATTTGGTGTTTGCATTGAGCATGAATATGATTTGATCATGTTTATTTCAATACGGTTATTCATTTAAGTAAGAGAATAAATTGTTGTTCTATTTACATATATGGTTACACACCCAATGAAAATGGTTCGTTGGATCTCGATAGTAGTGATACACATATTCATAATACTGAAACCAAAAGATGCAAAGTTAATAATGATAGTGCAACTTATTTGTGGCACTGCCGTTTAGGTCATATTAGTGTAAAGCGCATGAAGAAACTCCATGCTGATGGACTTTTGGAATCACTTGATTATGAATCAGTTGATGCTTGCGAACCATGCCTCATGGGCAAGATGACTAAGACTCCGTTCTTCGGAACAATGCAGCAAGCAACAGATTTGTTGGAAATCATGGATACTGATGTATGTGGTCCGATGAATATTGAAGCTCGCGGTAGGTATTATTATTTTCTGATCTTCACAGATGATTTGAGCAGATATGAGTATATCTACTTGATGAAAAACAAGTCTGAAATATTTTAAAAGTTCAAAGAATTTTAGAGTGCAGTGGAGAATCATCGTAACAAAATAAAAGTTTCTACGATATGATCGCAGAAGTAAAATATTTGAGTTACGAGTTTGGCCTTGAGTTAAAACAATGTGAAATAGTTTCACTACTCACGCCACCTGGAACACCACAGTGTAATGATGTGTCCGAACGTCGTAACCGTGCTTTATTAGATATGGTGCGATCTATGATGTCTCTTACCTATCTACCACTATCGTTTTGGGGTTATGCATTAGAGACAGCTACATTCACATTAAATAGGGCACCATCTAAATCCGTTGAGACGACACCGTATGAACTGTGGTTTGGCGAGAAACCTAAGCTATCGTTTCTTAAAGTTTGGGACTGCGATGCTTATGTGAAAAAGTTTCAACATGATAAGCTCGAACCCAAATCGGAGAAGTAAATCTTCATAGGATACCCAAAAGAAAATGTTGGGTACACCTTCTATCACAGATCCGAAGGCAAGATATTCATTGTTGAGAATGGATCCTTTCTAGAGAAGGAGTTTCTCTCGAAAGAAGTGAGTGGGAGGAAAGTAGAACTTGATGAGGTAAATGTACCTGCTCCCTTATTGGAAAGTAGTTCATCACAGAAATCTATTCCTATGACTACTACACCAATTAGTGAGGAAGCTAATGATGATGATCATGTAACTTCAGATCAAGTTACTACCAAACCTCGTAGGTAAACCAGAGTGAGATCCGTACCAGAGTGGTACGATAATCCTGTTCTGGAGGTCATGTTACATGACCATGACGAACCTACGAACTATGAGGAAGCGATGATGAGCCCAGATTCCGCGAAATGGCTTGAGGCCATAAAATCTGAAATGAGATCCATGTATGAGAACAAAGTATGGACTTTGATTGACTTGCCCAATGATCGGTGAGCCATTGAGATTAATTGGATCTTCAAGAGGAAGACGGACGCTGATAGTAGTGCTACTATCTACAAAGCTAGAATTGTCGCAAAAATATTTTCGACAAGTTCAAGGTGTTGACTACGATGAGAGTTTCTCACTTGTATCTATGCTTAAGTCTGTCCGAATCATGTTAGCAATTGCCGCATTTTATGAAATCTGGCAAATGGATAAACAAAACTTCATTCCTTAATGGATTTATTATAGAAGAGTTGTATATGATGCTACCAGAAGGTTTTGTCAATCCTAAAGGTACTAACAAAATATGCAAGCTCCAACGATCCATCTATGGACTGGTGCAAGCATCTCGGAGTTGGAATATATGCTTTGATAAGTTGATCAAAGCATATAGTTTTATACAGACTTGCGGTGAAGTCTGTATTTACAAGAAAGTGAGTGGGAGCGCTACAACATTTCTGATAAGTATATGTGAATGACATATTGTTGATCGGAGATAATGTAGAATTATTCTGCAAAGCATAAAGGAATGTTTGAAAGGAGTTTTTCAAAGAAAGACCTCGGCGAAGCTGCTTACATATTGAGCATCAATATCTATACAGATAGATCAAGACGCTTGATAAGTTTTTCAATGAGTACATACCTTGACAAGATTTTGAAGTAGTTCAAAATGGAACAGTCAAAAAGGAGTTCTTGCCTGTGTAACAAGGTGTGAAGTTGAGTAAGACTCAAAACCCGACCACAGCAGAAGATAGAGAGAGAATGAAAGTCATTCCCTATGCCTCAGCCATAGGTTCTATAAAGTATGCCATGTTGTGTACCAGACCTATTGCATACCCTGCCCTGAGTTTGACAAGGGAGTACAATAGTGATCTAGGAGTAGATCACTGGACATTGGTCAAAATCATCCTTAGTGGAAAAAGGATATGTTTCTCGATTATGGAGGTGAAAAAAAGATTCGTCGTAAAAGGTTACGTCAATGCAAGTTTTTACACTGATCCAGATGACTCAAAGTCTCAATCTGGATACATGTTGAAAGTGGGAGCAATTAGCTAGAGTAGCTTAGTGCAGAGCATTGTTGACATAGAAATTTGCAAAATACTTACGGATCTGAATGTGGCAGACCCGTTGACTAAACTTCTCTCACAAGCAAAACATGGTCACACCTTAGTACTCTTTGGGCGTTAATCACATAGCGATGTGAACTAGATTATTGAATCTAGTAAACCCTTTGGGTGTTGATCACATGACGATGTGAACTATGGGTGTTAATGACATGGTGATGTGAACTATTGATGTTAAATCACATGGCGATGTGAACTAGATTATTGACTCTACAGCAAGTGGGAGACTGAAGGAAATATGCCCTAGAGGCAATAATAAAGTTATTATTTATTTCCTTATATCATGATAAATGTTTATTATTCATGCTAGAATTGTATTAACCGGAAACATAATACATGTGTGAATGCATAGACAAACAAAGTGTCACTAGTATGCCTCTACTTGACTAGCTCGTTGATCAAAGATGGTTATGTTTCCTAACCATAGACATGAGTTGTCATTTGATTAATGGGATCACATCATTAGGAGAATGATGTGATTGACTTGACCCATTCCGTTAGCATAGCACTTGATCGTTTAGTTTGTTGCTATTACTTTCTTCATAACTTATACATGTTCCTATGACTATGAGATTATGCAACTCCCATTTACCGGAGGAACACTTTGTGTGCTATCAAACGTCACAACGTAACTGGGTGATTATAAAGGTGCTCTACAGGTGTCTCCGAAGGTACTTGTTGGGTTGGCATATTTCGAGATTAGGATTTGTCACTCCGATTGTCGGAGAGGTATCTCTTGGCCCTCTCGGTAATGCACATTACTTAAGCCTTGCAAGCATTGCAACTAATGAGTTAGTTGCGGGATGATGTATTACGGAACGATTAAAGAGACTTGCCGGTAACGAGATTGAACTAGGTATTGAGATACCGACGATCGAATCTCAGGCAAGTAACATACCGATGACAAAGGGAACAACGTATGTTGTTATGCGGTCTGACTGATAAAGATCTTCATAGAATATGTAGGAGCCAATATGAGCATCCAATTTCTGCTATTGGTTATTGACTGGAGACGTGTCTCGGTCATGTCTACATAGTTCTCGAACCCATAGGGTCCGCACGCTTAAAGTTCGGTGATGATCGTAATTAGGGTTTTTGTGTTTTGATGTACCGAAGGTTGTTCGGTGTCCCGGATGTGATCACGGACATGACGAGGAGTCTCGAAATGGTCGAGACATAAAGATTGATATATTGGAAGCCTATATTTGGATATCGGAAACGTTCCGGGTGAAATCGGGATTTTACCGGAGTACCGGGGGTTTACCGGAACCCCCCGGGGGTTAATGGGCCTACATGGGCCCTAAGGGAGAAGAGGAGGGCCGGCCAGGGCAGGCTGCGCGCCCCCTCCCCCCTTGTCCGAATAGGATAAGGAAGGGGGGGGGGCTTTCCTCTTCCCCTTTCCTTCTCCAACAAGGCAAGAGGGGGGGGGGGAGTCCTACTCCCGGTGGGAGTAGGACTCCTCCAGGCGCACCCCTAGGGCCGGCCGCACCTCCCCCTCTCCCTCCTTTATATACGGGGGCAAGGGGGCACCCCATAACACACAAGTTGATCTTCGTGATCATTCCTTAGCCATGTGAGGTGCCCCCTTCCACCATATTCCATCTCAGTCATATCGTAGCGGTGCTTAGGCGAAGCCCTGCGTCGGTAGAACATCATCACCGTCATCACGCCGTTGTGCTGACGAAACTCTCCCTCAACACTCGGTTGGATCGGAGCTCGAGGGCCGTCACCGAGTTGAACGTGTGCAGAACTCGGAGGTGCCGTACGTTCGGTACTTGGATAGGTCGGATCAGGAAGACGTACGACTACTTCCTCTACGTTGTGTCAACGCTTCCGTTGCCGGTCTACGAGGGTACATAGACAACACTCTCCACTCTCGTTGCTATGCATCACCATGATCTTGCGTGTGCATAGGATTTTTTTTGAAATTACTACGTTCCCCAACAGGGTTCAGAAACCCATGCCTTTTCCTCCCAAACCATCCATGAAAAAGGATGATGAGGACTTTGAGCGCCTTGCTGAAATGATTAGACCTATCTTTTTGCGTATGCGATTAACTGATATACTCAAAATGAATCCTTATGCTAAGTATATGAAAGATATTGTTACAAATAAAAGAAAGATACCGGAAGATGAAATTTCCACCATGCTTGCTAATTATACTTTTAAGGGTGGAATACCAAAGAAACTTGGAGATCCAGGAGTACCCACTATACCATGCTCCATTAAAGGAAATCATGTTAAAACTGCTTTATGCGATTTTGGAGCCGGTGTTAGTGTTATGCGTCTCTCTTTATATTGTAGACTCGATTTGAATATGTTGACTCCTACTGAAATATCTTTGCAAATGGCTGACAAATCAACTGCTATACCTGTTGGTATTTGTGAGGATGTTCCTGTTGTAGTAGCAAACATTACTATTTTTAACAGACTTTGTTATTCTTGATATTCCCAAGGACGATAGTATATCTATTATTCTTGGACGAACCTTTTTGAATACTGCAGGGGATGTTATTGATTGCACTAAAGGCAATGTCACTTTTCATGTTAATGGTAATGAGCATACAGTACACTTTCCGAGGAAACAACCTCAAGTCCACAGTATCAATTCTATTGGAAAAATTCCATCGATTATATTTGGAGGTTTTGAATTTCCTTTTCCTACTGTCAAGAAGAAATATGAGTTCTCCGGTTATTGGGGATGTGCATATCCCCGTTGAGGTAACATAGTGTTATTCTAAATTTCTCCGGTTCCATGTTATTCGAAATGAGTTCGTTAACAAGACTTGATCAACCTTGTTAGTGGATTCCTTTTGATGAGCATGAGATGGATGAAACTAGAAGGCACAACCTTGTGTACCCTACTTTTACTTTCTGTTATTTATATTAAATAAAATAAAAATAGTATTTTCTGTTATCTGAATTATCCGTGCAATATAAAAATACCCCGAAAATAAAAGTTCTCCAAATGCCCTGAAATTTAAATATGTTTTTTTCTGAAATATTTGAGAATATTTGGCACTGAGAACACAGCAGGAGGAGCTATGTAACGCCCTCGATGCGGCTGTATCTCCCACGTGTCGAAGCACAACTTAGAGGCATAACCGCATTGAAAGCAATGTCGCAAGTGAGGTAATCTTCACACAAGCCATGTAATACAATAGGGGAAAAGATACATAGTTGGCTTACAATCGCCACTTCACACAATTACATGAATAAAGCAATACATCATCCAGATACAATCAAGGTTCGACTACGGAACCAAAATAAAAGAATAACCCCAAATGCGACAAGGTCCCCGATCGACCCCAACTGGGCTCCACTACTGATCAACTAGAACGAAACAACACAAAGGACATGATCTTCATCGAGCTCCTCCTGAGCTTGGTTGCGTCATCTGCACGGTCTCATCGGCACCTGCAAGCTGGTTTTGGAAGTATCTGTGAGCCACGGGGACTCAGCAATCTCGCACCCTCGCGATCAAGACTATTTAAGCTTATGGGTAAGGTAAAGGTATGAGGTGGAGCTGCAGCAAGCGACTAGCATATATGGTGGCTAACATACACAAATGAGAGCGAGAAGAGAAGGCAAAGCACGGTCGATAAAAGTATGATCAAGAGGTGATCCTAAAACAACCTACGTCAAGCATAACTCCAACACCGTGTTCACTTCCCGGACTCCGCCGGAAAGAGACCATCACGGTAACACACGCGGTTGATGCATTTTAATTAAGGTCAACTTCAGGTTTTCTACAACCGGACGTTAACAAATTCCCATATGCCCATAACTACGGGCACGACTTTCGAAAGTTCAAATCCCTGCAGGGGTGTCCCAACTTAGCCCATCACAAGCTCTCACGGTCAACGAAGGAATAGACCTTCTAGCGGGAAGACCCGATCAGACTCGGAATCCCGGTTACAAGACATTTCGAAAGGGTAAAACTAAACCAGCAACACTGCCCGAATGTGCCGACAAATCCCGATAGGAGCTGCACATATCTCTTTCTCAGGGCACACCGGATTGTCCAAACTTCCGGTAGGCCAGCCCAGAGTTGCCCCTGGTGGCCACCAGCGGCTGACAAGTTGGACCAACACTCAGAGGAGCACTGGCCCGGGGGTTTAAAATAATGATGACCCTTGGGCGCGCGACCCCCAAGGGAAAAGAAAAGGCTAGGCGGCGAATGGTAAAACCAATGTTGGGCATTGCTGGAAGAGTTTTACTCAAGGCGAACTGTCAAGGGGTTCCCATTATCACCCAACCGCATAAGGAACGCAAAATCCGGGAACATAACATCAATATGACGGAAACTAGGGCGGCAAGAGTGGAACAAAACACCAGGCATAAGGCCGAGCCTTCCACCCTTTACCAAGTATATAGATGCATTAATTAAATAAGATATATAGTGATATCCCAACAAGTAAAACATGTTCCAACAAGGAACAACATCTCCATGTTCCAACAAGGAACAAACTTCAATCTTCACCTGCAACTAACAACGCTATAAGAGGGGCTGAGCAAAGCGGTAACATAGCCAAACAACGGTTTGCTAGGACAAGGTGGGTTAGAGGCTTGGTTCAACAATATGGGAGGCATGATAAGCAAGTGGTAGGTATCGCAGCATAGGCAAAGCAAAAGAGCGAGCAACTAGCAAGCAAAGATAGAAGTGATTTCGAGGGTATGATCATCTTGCCTGAAATCCCGCAAGGAAGAAGAACGAGTCCATGAAGAAGACAAACGGACATAGACGAACGGGTCCTCACAAACACGACGTTACCGGAACCAACCCGAAGAAGCAAACACCGGAAAAGAAGCACACAACATAGTAAACAACCAACACATGAACATGGTATGATATGCGGGATGCGGGATGCGATGCATATGCAAGAATTGACAAGGAATGCACGAACCTGGCCTTAACATGGAAATCCAAGTGTGCCACTAGAAAGGTGAGATGAAATCGCTTGAAAACGATATAAAGATCACCGGAATCGGATTTACGGTTTGGAAATGGCGAGCAATTCAAATATGGCACCGGTCTGCGATATACAGCAAATAGCCATCTAAATGCAATAATATGAACATGCTACAACACTCAAACATGGCAACAAAATACATGACAGGGATCCATTCATGATGCTTAACAAAAGTCTAGCACTGAGCTATGGCTAATTCATCCATTAACAGGTTCAAACAAGTATGGCAAAAATGCATTTGGTAAACAGATTTCAGACTTAGTGAAATTAACACTTGTCTGGAATTTCAGATCAGGTAGCACACTTTGGAGCAACATAATCAGTTCTCAGACTTAGTGAAAACTGGAGCATGCTGAAAACAGATAACAAGTAGGCATGTTTACGAGCTCGATGCACTCACTACGGAGCAAGTCATGAAAATCTAAGCATACACCCATCAAGAATACACAAAATACAAGCTAGACATGGCAAGAACAATAGCATAGCATGCACGGATCAACTACAACATCCTCGGCAAAATCGCTAACAAGTAGACAATCTGCCCGGATTCACGAAGTAGCAAAAGTAGAGCTCGATTGACTCAAGCTAGGGTGCTCCATAATTGCAAACAAAGACATGGATGGATAGATCACTACAATACTAACAAAACGTCCTTACTGATCATCCTCAAAAGAGGCACGGATCACTAGGAAACAACATGAATATATGGCATAATGAGATAAACAGGTCAAGGACTTAGTGGAAATGCTAAGTCCTTGAAATCAGAATTACCAAGTGCCTCACTTTGCAAGCTTGTGCTAGTCACCACACACATCACAAAAATACATGGGTTGCACCTCTGGAAAGATGGGAAAATCCTTAACAAAACATATGTAGAGCTCATGGGCATATAATGGACACAAAAATCATGGCAAAAATGATAAATATCTAAATGGAGCAGCATATCTGACAATTAACTCAAGTAGTACTCTTCTAACAGCATTTCGGGCATCAATATGAACTCAAATGAAAATGATGCAATGAGATGGAGTGATGTGCTCTCTGAGGCAAACATTTTGATATGCTATACACGCAAAACGGAGCTACGGATGCAAAGTTACGATGTGATGAACATGGGCACATGAATTTGGGAATTTCGGGGACTTGGTGAAATTTATACCTCCGGAAAAGTCAACTGCGGACGGGGATATCCAGGCGGAGCGGGTCGGGACGAGGGGAGGTGTTTGGTTCGCGAACCAGTGGATCTGGTCCCGATCCGCCAGATCCACCGGAGGTGAAGACGAGGCGGCGGCGGCGGAGGTCGCCGGCGAAGTCGGCGGTCGGGCGCGGCTCGGGGAGGCAGGGGCGCGGGGCGCCTGCGGCTAGCAGCGGAGGAGGAGGCGGCTCGCCGCTCGGGCGGAGGCGGCGCGCCGGCGAAACGTCGGGAGCAGCTGGAGCGGCTCCGGCGGAGCTCATCACCGGCGGAAGGTCGGCGAAGGCGGCGGCGGCGAGGCGCACTGGAGGCGGCGGGAGTGCGCGGACCCTCGGGCGGCGGCGCGAGGGAACGGGCCCCGTAGGCCCGAGATGGGCCTGGCGGGCCGCGGCGGCGGGTGGAGGCGGAGTGCCATGTGGCGAAGCCATATTGGCTGTGGGCGGCGGCGTTGAGGACCGGACATGTCCGGCGGCGACTGAGACGCGTCCGGTGGCGCGAGGAAGAGGGAGGCTAGGGTTAGACCGCGAATTTGGAAGGGGAGGACATATTTATAGGTAGAGGGAGCTAGGAGAGTCCAAATGAGGTGCGGTTTTCGGCCACGCGATCGTGATCGAACGACCGAGATGATGGAGGAGGTTTAGGTGGGTTTTGGGCCACTTTGAAAGGGTGTTGGGCTGCAACACACACGAGACCTTTTTGGTCCCTCGGTTAACCGTTGGAGCATCGAACGAAGTCCAAAGGGCACGAAACTTGACAGGCGGTCTACCGGTAGTAAACCAAGGCCGCTTGGCAAGTCTCGGTCCAATCCGGAAATGTTTAATCCCCACACATGAAATAAAGGTAGAAATGACCACCGGAGGAGAACGGAGCGCCGGATTGCAAAACGGACAACGGGGAAAATGCTCGGATGCATAAGATGAACATGTATGCAAATGAAATGCACATGATGACATGATATGCAATGCATGACACGCAAGCAATGACAAGGCAACAACAGCGAATAACTAGAGGACACGTGGCACATCGGTCTCGGGGCGTTACAACACTCCACCACTACGAGAGGATCTCGTCCCGAGATCTAGAATGGCACCGGAGGAACAACGGAAGAGAAAAGAGGAGAGGTAAAACTAAGTTGCTTCATTGACAAACGAGTGAAACCACAAACCTTGAAGAGGTTAAGCCACTCCGGGAGAATAACACAACGGAGATGAACGAAGTTGAAAGCACTCCGTTAAGAAAGAGTAACAAGTACGAACAAATTCGGGAAGCACTCCGGTTTAGAAGGGATGCAAGACTTGATAAGGAGAAAGGAACTTGAGCAAAAGGGCACAACACTCCGGTTAAATGGACAATCATGAAAAGAACATAATCTTTGATGAAGCGAGATAATGGTTGAAGAAAGCAACATCACAATGGCTCCGGAACAAAAGAATAGAAGATAGATAATTGAAATAGGAGAAATGATGAGAAAATGCCAACTTCTGCCAAAAGAGCTTGATAAGGCATCCTTAGGAGAAGGGTCGAACGGAGTTGTTGGAAAACCAACAACGAAAAGAACAGGGTTGTAGTGGGCTTATGGAGAACATCTCAAAACTATTAGGTGAAATTCTGCCACTAACAGGAACGATATATTAGATTGATAACAACAAGGAGATGAGAAGCTTAATGCACCGGGAGGATAGATGAATAACTTGAGTCATTTATAAACACCATAAATAGCAACATTCCCAATGGAAGGCTTTCGGTGAAATCTAAACCGAGATAACTCCAATGAAGAGATTGGTGGATTTAAATACCTCACTCTTGAAAACATGTGAATCATGAAACATGAACTCAAATTATCAAAAATGACATAATACCACCTCCAAAGATACGGAAGAAAGAATTGCACTCCGGATAGCAAGATGAAGAATGCTTGAGCTCCTTAGAAAAGAATCTCAATGAAAACTTCGAGAAGGAATTAATTCCTTGATGAAACACCGTGTCGAGCCTCCATGAAGAACTCCGGTAACAAAAGAAAGAGAAAATGAAAACACAAGGTGAATCCTTGCAATGATTTAGATGGATCTCCGTGATAATTAGAGCTTGGAACTCCGGGAAAGAAAGGTGAGCACTTGAAATCAAGAATTTAATCATCGTGAACAAACTCCGGAAGAAAAGATTAACATATGGATGAAACAAGAATAAGAATTACATTATGCTTATCCTTCATCAATTAAATTGATGCCAAGCAACGGATTTGGCACACTACTTATTCTCGTACCAAGGATTAAGAGCGATATGACATAAACTTGAGAACGTCTTCGACGAATCCACCGATAGGATTGAAAACAACAAATGAATTGATATGATAACAAGGTAAGAAGAATCTTGAGCGAACCACCGTAAGAATTGAAAATGAATGAAGAAGAAAAATAAAGAAGCACCGGGAAGAATTAGAGAGCAAATGAAGATACTTGAGGGGAATTTATGTAAAAGAGAACGAAGAGATCACGAGCCGATTAAAGATCACTTGAGCGAAACACCGGTAAAATTGGAGAATGATAGCTGAAAGGTGAGAATGAATAATCCCGAAATGATGGCCTCCGGATAATCAAACTTAGCAGAATCTTGAATTGCTCCGGATAGGTGAAAAGAATTCTCACGATCAAGACAATTACAAGAGGATGGCAACAAGCTAGAATCACGAATCTTGAAGAGAAAAGAGCAAGATTAAAGAGAAACTGTTCTTCGGTCTTCAAAATCCGAGAATGACGACGAGAAACACCACCATGAATAATTTAGGCACCCTGGGAAAATCAAAAGCGAAGAGGTTGAACCAACTATGAAAAGAATTTGAAATATCTTGGAGAAATACATTTGACTGATGATAATTCATCCTTACGTCAAACTTCGAAAGGAATTTGAGAATACCTCCGGGAAAATAAGAAGAGTCATGTAAGATCCTGGGAAAAGACCTGTGGGTTAGGGCCCACTCAAAAGATACACCGTTGAACAAATTAAAAGAGAGAATGCACCGGTTGAATTAAAAGGCTTGAATGAGAAAACAACCTCGAAAGATCTTGAACGAATGCAGAGTGGAAAAAAACACGAATCTTCGGGATATCTTGAGCCCTCCGGAACAATTGAATAGCGAGAAATGAATGAATATGATGAGCACCCGGCACGAGAAAAGCATTTGAAATACAGAAAAACGAATATGATCAAACACCGAAAGCTTGAATTGGATCCACCGGAAAAGGAAAGAATGGAGAATGATGAACTTGAAGCTCCGTTAGGATCTTCATGAGAATCACCGGATAAGAATATTGGCAGAAAATGATGGAGAGACTTCACAAGAATAAAAGGATACTTGATTAAGACATCGGATTCCTTGAAGAAAAGGGGGTGGGTGGGCGGGAAAACAAAGGCAACTTGGGGATGGATGAAACAAACACCGTTCAGAAGAAACTGATACTTGATCTTGCGGATGTTGAAATGATCGGATCCACTTGAAGAGAAAACACGCCGGTGAAAAAGGATTGACGAAAGCAATCTTGATGAACATGAAGGATTTGTATTCCCATCGGAGTATGAGAACACCGCTTAGGGAAGGTATGGAATCAACATTTGACTTCTAAGCAACTCGAATACCACAACTCAAAACAAAACAAAGGATTGGCTTGCAGAATAAGCCGGAACAAACATATGATAGAGATTTCGTCCGAAGTTTTCATGGTGGGGCCTACACGGGCTCGATCGTACAGCGCCATCATGTACAAGGCAGTGCACATGACATACGAAGCGTCCCCAAGTCGGCATAGCCAAGGACTCTTTAAGACACAACGAGACCACTGTAAAACCGACCGTGAATAGGCGGACCACTAGACGTCGAACCCCAATTTCATACCATACATCTGTTGGAAAGATCTCCTAAGAGCTACTTGAATTCCCACTTATAAACTACTGAAATTTTCCGGTTATGCAATCAGGTGTTGGGGATACAGGGGAAGCATAATATCTCACCCAAACTAGAAAATCCTACATCCAGCTGTATCCATCCTTCAACACATAACCAAGAAACCTTCGGAAATCATCTACCTCAACCTTCGAAAGGCATCCGTTATACGAGTTATGGCAATACTCCCGAACTCCCGCCCCAGTACTGGGTGGCGTCGAGGTTATCTCACCAACGAACTGCATAAAAGAGATTTTCGATGTCGGCATACTAAACTCAGGTATTCCAGAATTGCAACGATAAAATTATGACGACAACACCTCGGAGCTCAACTCCCCGGGACACTTCCACAAAACCCCTGACAGGAGGCACCAAGACAATGTTCTCATCATAAAACCATCGGAACGATTCCAAGATACCCGCGTGATCCTAAATTTTTTTTAGTGAAATTTGAGAAGAGAAGAGTCAAAACTCTACGTCAGGATGCCTTACCAGAGCGATGAGGAGACTGGGAAGTAAAAATAATTCCTAATCTCTCCGATATATAATTCCTAAATGACTCAAAACATTTTTCTAGACACAACTCGGCCGCTAAAAACGATCAAGCAATGGGGCTCCTAAGGTCGGGGAAGGCTCTGATTACCAACTTGTAACGCCCTCGATGTGGCTGTATCTCCCACGTGTCGAAGCACAACTTAGAGGCATAACCGCATTGAAAGCAATGTCGCAAGTGAGGTAATCTTCATACAACCCATGTAATACATAAGGGAAAGAGATACATAGTTGGCTTACAATCGCCACTTCACACAATTACATGAATAAAGCATTACAACAACCAAATACAATCAGGGTCCGACTATGGAGCCAAAATAAAAGAAGAACCCCAAATGCGACAAAGGTCCCCGATCGACCCCAACTGGGCTCCACTACTGATCAACTAGAACGAAACAACACAAAGGACAAGATCTTCATCGAGCTTCTCCTGAGCTTGGTTGCGTCATCTGCACGGTCTCATCGGCACCTGCAAGCTGGTTTTGGAAGTATCTGTGAGCCATGGGGACTCAGCAATCTCGCACCCTCGCGATCAAGACTATTTAAGCTTATGGGTAAGGTAAAGGTATGAGGTGGAGCTGCAGCAAGCGACTAGCATATATGGTGGCTAACATACGCAAATGAGAGCGAGAAGAGAAGGCAAAGCACGGTCGATAAAAGTATGATCAAGGGGGGATCCTAAAACAACCTACGTCAAGCATAACTCCAACATCGTGTTCACTTCCCGGACTCCATCGGAAAGAGACCATCACGGTAACACACGCGGTTGATGCATTTTAATTAAGGTTAACTTCAGGTTTTCTACAACCGGACATTAACAAATTCCCATCTGCCCATAACTGCGGGCACGGCTTTCGAAAGTTCAAATCCCTGCAGGGGTGTCCCAACTTAGCCCATCACAAGCTCTCGCGGTCAACGAAGGAATAAACCTTCTAGCGGGAAGACCCGATCAGACTCGGAATCCCGGTTACAAGACATTTCGACAGGGTAAAACTAAACTAGCAACACCGCCCGAATGTGCGACAAATCCCGATTGGAGCTGCACATATCTCTTTCTCAGGGCACACCGGATTGTCCAAACTTCCTGTAGGCCAGCCCAGAGTTGCCCCTGGTGGCCACCGGTGGCTGACAAGTTGGACCAACATTCAGAGGAGAACTGGCCCGGGGGTTTAAAATAATGATGACCCTTGGGTGCGTGACCCCCAAGGGAAAAGAAAAGGCTAGGCGGCAAATGGTAAAACCAATGTTGGGCATTGCTGGAAGAGTTTTACTCAAGGCAAACTGTCAAGGGGTTCCCATTATTACCCAACCGTGTAAGGAACGCAAAATCCGGGAACATAACACCGATATGACGGAAACTAGGGCGACAAGAGTGGAACAAAACACCAGGCATAAGGCCGAGCCTTCCACCCTTTACCAAGTATATAGATGCATTAATTAAATAAGATATATAGTGATATCCCAACAAGTAAAACATGTTCCAACAAGGAACAACATCTCCATGTTCCAACAAGGAACAAACTTCAATCTTCACCTGCAACTAACAACGCTATAAGAGGGGCTAAGCAAAGTGGTAACATAGCCAAACAACGGTTTGCTAGGACAAGGTGGGTTAGAGGCTTGGTTCAACAATATGGGAGGCATGATAAGCAAGTGGCAGGTATCGCAGCATAGGCAAAGCAAAAGAGCGAGCAACTAGCAAGCAAAGATAGAAGTGATTTCGAGGGTATGATCATCTTGCCTGAAATCCCGCAAGGAAGAAGAACGAGTCCATGAAGAAGACAAACGGACATAGACGAACGGGTCCTCACAAACACGACGTTACCGGAACCAACCCGAAGAAGCAAACACCGAAAAAGAAGCACACAACGTAGTAAACAACCAACACATGAACATGGTATGATATGCGGGATGCGGGATGCGATGCATATGCAAGAATTGACAAGGAATGCACGAACCTGGCCTCAACATGGAAATCCAGGTGTGCCACTGGAAAGGTGAGATGAAATCGCTTGAAAACGATATAAAGATCACCGGAATCGGAGTTACGGTTTGGAAATGGCGAGCAATTCAAATATGGCACCGGTCTGCGATATACAGCAAGTAGCCATCTAAATGCAATCTACAACACTCAAACATGGCAACAAAATACATGACAGGGATCCATTCATGATGCTTAACAAAAGTCTAGCACTGAGCTATGGCTAATTCATCCATTAACAGGTTCAAACAAGTATGGCAAAAATGCATTTGATAAACAGATTTCAAACTTAGTGAAATTAACACTTGTCTGGAATTTCAGATCAGGTAGCACACTTTGGAGCAACAAAACTATATGCTACAGGACCTTAACATGGCAAAGTAAAGCATGGAATGGAACTACTCAAAGAGCTTAACAAAATTCCCTTAGTGACCTTGAGCCAAAAGGGATCAGAAAATACAATTGCAAGCAAGGTAACATGGCAAAAACATAATCAGTTCTCAGACTTAGTGAAAACTGGAGCATGCTGAAAACAGATAACAAGTAGGCATGTTTAGGAGCTCGATGCACTCACTACGGAGCAAGTCATGAAAATCTAAGCATACACCCATCAAGAATACACAAAATACAAGCTAGACATGGCAAGAACAATAGCATAGCATGCACGGATCAACTACAACATGCTCGGCAAAATCGCTAACAAGTAGACAATCTGCCCGGATTCACGAAGTAGCAAAAGTAGAGCTCGATTGACTCAAGCTAGGGTGCTCCATAATTGCAAACAAAGACATGGATGGATAGATCACTACAATACTAACAAAACGTCCTTACTGATCATCCTCAAAAGAGGCACGGATCACTAGGAAACAACATGAATATATGGCACAATGAGATAAACAGGTCAAGGACTTAGTGGAAATGCTAAATCCCTGAAATCAGAATTACCAAGTGCCTCACTTTGCAAGCTTGTGCTAGTCACCACACACATCACAAAAATACATGGGTTGCACCTCTAGAAAGATGGGAAAACCCTTAACAAAACATATGTAGAGCTCATGGGCATATAATGCACACAAAAATCATGGCAAAAATGACAAATATCTAAATGGAGCAGCAGATCTGACAATTAACTCAAGTAGTACTCTTCTAACAGCATTTCAGGCATCAATATGAACTCAAATGAAAACGATGCAATGAGATGAAGTGATGTGCTCTCTGAGACGAACATTTTGATATGCTATACGTGCAAAACGGAGCTACGGATGCAAAGTTACGATGCGATGAACATGGGCACATGAATCTGGGAATTTCGGGGACTTAGTGAAATTTATACCTCCGGAAAAGTCAACGGCGGGCGGGGATATCCAGGACGGAGCGGGTCAGGACGAGGGGAGGCGTTTGGTTCGCGAACCGGTGGATCTGGTCCCGATCCGCCAGATCCACCGGAGGTGAAGACGAGGCAGCGGCGGAGGTCGCCGGCGAAGTCGGCGGTCGGGCGCGGCTCACGGAGGCAGGGCCGCGGGGCGCCTGCGGCTAGCGGCGGAGGAGGCGGCTCGCCGCTCGGGCGAAGGCGGCGCGCCGGCGAAACGGCGGGAGCGGCTGCAGCGGATCCGGCGGAGCTCATCGCCGGCGGAAGGTCGGCGTAGGCGGCGAGGGCGAGGCGCACTGGAGGCGGCGGGAGCGCGCGGACGCTCGGGCGGCGGCGCGAGGGAACGGGCCCCATGGGCCCGAGATGGGCCTAGCGGGCCGCGGCGGCGGGCGGAGGTGGAGTGCCACGTGGCGAAGCCAGATTGGCTGCGGGCGGTGGCGTTGAGGACCGGACATGTCCGGCAGCGACGGAGACGCGTCCAGTGGCGCGAGGAAGAGGGAGGCTAGGGTTAGACAGCGAATTTGGAAGGGGAGGACATATTTATAGGTAGAGGGAGCTAGGCGAGTCCAAATGAGGTGCGGTTTTCAGCCACGCGATCGTGATCGAACGACCGAGATGATGGAGGAGGTTTAGGTGGGTTTTGGGCCACTTTGAAAGGGTGTTGGGCTGCAACACACACGAGGCCTTTTCGGTCCCTCGGTTAACCGTTGGAGCATCGAACGAAGTTCAAATGGCACGAAACTGGACAGGCGGTCTACCGGTAGTAAACCAAGGCCACTTGGCAAGTCTCGGTCCAATCCGGAAATGTTTAATCCCCACACATGAAGGAAAGGTAGAAATGACCACCGGAGGAGAATGGAGCGCCGGATTGCAAAACGGACAACGGGGAAAATGCTCGGATGCATGAGATGAACATGTATGCAAATGAAATGCACATGATGACATGATATGCAATGCATGACATGCAAGCAATGACAAGGCAACAACAGCGAATAACTGGAGGACACGTGGCACATCGGTCTCGGGGCGTTACAGGCTGGCACCTGGCCACGAGGGTCAGGGGCGCGCCCTACCCCTGGACGCGCCCCCTTCCTCATGGGCCCACGGTGGCCCTCCTCCTCTCATTCTTTCACCCACACACTCCTTCCTCCCACAAACACGAATATCCAGCTCAAACCCGAGTCCAAGCTCATTTTGCTGCAATTTTCGATCTCCTTGCTCAAAGCACCTCTCACAAAACTGCTTGGGATGATTGTTCCTTGGTATGTGACTCCTCCATTGGTACAATTAGTTTTTGTTCTAGTGCTTTATTCATTGCAAATTTGTGCTGCCTAGGTGACCATGTTCTTGAGCTTGCATGTCAAATTTATATGGTTCCAAGTAGTTTTGATGCATGATATAGGCTCTAGGCACTTGTATTAGTAGTTGCTATCAATAGTATTGAGGTTGGTTCACTTTTATTTTGAAGTTACTAAAAATTTCAGAAATTTTTCAGAGGAAGAAATATGCTTAGGAAAATGTTCCAAGGTGGTTCTTCAAGGAAGCAAGGACCCAGGCTTGCAATGCATGATGCTGATGAAGAACCACCAAGAGACACCCCAGTGCGTCCTTGTGAATGGCCTTCCGAGAACTTTATGGATGGAGTGGGAATTAAGGAAGAATTTAACGCATATTTGCATAACGCGGATCTTGCGAGCTTCGAGGAAGAGAAGTGCATCCAGTATCACTATCTCACTAGTTCCTTTATGAGGAGGTTTGAATTTTCATCTTCACGTAATTCTCCAACTGTCCTGTTTGATCTTTATGAAAATTCTTATACTATGGACTTAGAGGATTTTACCACTGCTTGCAAACTTCCACAATGGGGTAGTATCAGGGAACCTCGCAAATCTGAATTTAGAGATTTTCTTGCTAGTATAACTGTGGGGGAATCCAGAGATATAACACAAGCTACCATAGGGATCATTCATTTTCCTGCTATACATTATTTTGCTCTCTTCATAGGTAGATGCATAAATGGTAAAGATGAAGCATGTCATATGTGTGTTCCTGACCTCAGTATTCTTAGGAGTGATGTGTTAGGAGACAAATCCTATAATTTGGGAGCCATTGTTGCACGTAGGTTGCATCTTAATAGATTTAATGGAGATTTCTTTGGTGGAATTTATGCAACCCGCTTAGCTAATTTTCTTGGTGTAACCATACGCGAGGATGATATTGAATTGCCTCCCGCTTACCTAGATTTTAATGCTATGGTTCACCACCAGTTTGTTGAGGAGTGAATCACCTCTCTAGTATCGACTAATCTTTGACAGACGGCGTGCTATCCGTATTACTCTCCCTGCTCCTGCCTTCTTTGATTATCAGGCAAAAGGAAGATATGTTATTACCAGAGAGGAGGCAGATGAGTACGAGAGGAGGGCTGAGGCCGCTCGTCGCCACACTGCAGCTCAGGAGGCGATAGCCACTGCATCTCAGTATGACCCCAACTATTGTTATGGATATCTGCCAGGCCAGCCGTGGCCATAGACCAACTTAGGCCAAAAGCCTAAGCTTGGGGGAGTACGTATTTCCCACCAACATTATATTCATGTTCACACACTCATTGCTAGATGTCGGTGCTCATACTTTTTCATTGTATCATCCATGCTAGTTTATTTCCTTTTTATGCTTTCTTCTTGTGTGTTTAATAAACCTTAAGAAAAAAACCAAAAAAAATTTAGTTGTACCTTTTAATTAGTTTACTTTCCATGCTTGTAGTAGTAATTAAAAGAAAACCCAAAAAGATTTCCTATTCTTCTTTTGCTTGTTGGGAGCTTTCCCGTGTAAATAGTTTTATTTCTTTTCTTTTCTTTGGGGGTCAATAGGAGAAGACCATGATTAAATTGTTGAAGTGGCTCTTATATGCATAATTGTTGATCTGACAAAAGAGCCCATATTGCCTTGTCTTCTTCTGTTTATTGAATGCTTGCAGATTCCAGCTTAGTCCAATGCACGTGCACTATTATTATTATTCACATCATTTGGTCGTGCAAGTGAAAGGCAATTATGGCGATATATGATGGACTGACTGAGATGAGAAAGGCTGGTATGAACTCGACCTCTCTTGTTTTTGTAAATATGATTAGTTCATCGTTCCCGA
Organism: Triticum dicoccoides; assembly: GCF_002162155.2. NCBI lineage: Eukaryota > Viridiplantae > Streptophyta > Magnoliopsida > Poales > Poaceae > Triticum > Triticum dicoccoides. The sequence goes on along the minus strand of NC_041390.1, from coordinate 173,124,225 downwards.
TTCATCCTATTATGAATAAACATGTTTGCAATGACAACTAGAGATCATAGTTTCTTGTGCCATGCTTGATTAGCTGGGAGCTTATAATGGTTTACCTTGCGTGCCAACATGCTATTAAACTGGTTGTGATGTGGTATGATAGGGTGGTATCCTCTTAAGTGACTTGACTTGGCGCATGTTCATGCATGTAGTTGAAACAAAATCAACATAGCCTTCACGATATTTATGTTCATGGTGGATTATATCCTACTCATGCTTGCATTCGGTGTTGATTAATTTTAATGCATGTTCATGACTGTTGTCACTCTCTAGCTGGTCGCTTCCTAGTCTTTTGCTAGCCTTCACCTGTACTAAGCGGGAATACTGCTTGTGCATCCAACTCCATAAGCCCCAAAGTTATTCCATATGAGTCCACCATACCTACCTATATACGGTATCTACCTGCCGTTCCAAGTAAATTCGTATGTGTCAAACTCTAAACCTTCAAATGATTATCCTGTTTTGTATGCTCGAATAGCTCATGTATCAACTAGGGATGTCCGTATCTTCCATGTTAGGCGGGTTATTCTCAAGAGGAGTGGACTCCGCTCCTCACTCACGAGAAAGTGGCTGGTCACCGGGATGCCCAGTCCCATGCTTTATGCAAATCAAATCAAAATAATTGCAAACAAAACTCCCCCTGGGACTCTTGTTAGTTGGAGGCACTCGTTGTTTTGAGCAAGCCATGGATTGATGCTTGTTGGTGGAGGGGGAGTATAAACTTTACCATTCTGTTTGGGAACCGCCTATAATGTGTGTAGCATGGAAGATATCACCATCTCTTGGTTGTTTTGTTGACAATGAAAGTATACCACTCAAAATATTATTCATCTCTATTTCAAAACCGAGCTCTGGCACCTCTACAAATCCCTGCTTCCCTCTACAAAGGGCCTATCTATTCACTTTTATGTTGACTCGTCATCCTCTTATTAAAAAGCACCTGTTGGAGAGCACTAATGTCATTTGCATTCATTACTGTTAGTTTCATTGAGTATGACTTGACTGGATCTCTTTTACCATGAATTACAATGTCTAGTCAGTCCTTGATCTTTAAAGGTGCTCTGCATTTATGTTTTGCGGTCTCAGAAAGGGCTAGCGAGATACCATCTTGTTATATCATATTATGATTGTTTTGAGAAAGTGTTGTCATCCGAGATCTATTATTATTGCTCGCTAGTTGATTATGCCATTGATATGAGTGAACTTGAGACCTAAGCATTATTGTGAATGTGGTTAGTCATAATCTTTGCTGAAAACTTGAATGCCGGCTTTACATATTTACAACAACAAGAGCAAACAGAGTTTGTAAAAGTTTTTCTTTATCACTTTCAGTTTGTCAACTTAATTTCTTGAGGACAAGCAAATGTTTAAGCTTGGGGGAGTTGATACGTCTCTGTCGTATCTACTTTTCCAAACACTTTTGCCCTTGTTTTTGGACTCTAACTTGCATGATTTGAATGGAACTAACCCGGACTGACGCTGTTTTCAGCAGAATTGCTATGGTGTTATTTATGTGCAGAAACAAAAGTTCTCGGAATGACCTGAAACTTCACGGAACATCTTTTCGGAAATAATAAAAAATCCTTGCAAAAGATGAAGACCAGGGGGCCCACCACCTGTCCATGAGGGTGGGGGCGCGCCTGCCCCCCTAGGGCGCGCGCCCCCTACCTCGTGGGCCCCCTGGAGCTCCTTCGACCTCAACTCCAACTCTATATATTTGCTTTCAGGGAGAAAAAATAAGGGAGAAGGATTCATTGCGTTTTACGATACGGAGCCACCGCCAAGCCCTAAAACCTCTTGGGAGGGCTGATCTGGAGTCCGTTCGGGGCTCCGGAGAGGGGAATCCGTCGCCATCATCATCATCAACCATCCTCCATCACCAATTTCATGATGCTCACCGCCGTGCGGGAGTAATTCCATCGTAGGCTTGCTGGACGGTGATGGGTTGGATGAGATCTATCATGTAGTCGAGTTAGTTTTGTTAGGGTTTGATCCCTAGTATCCACTATGTTCTGAGATTGATGTTGCTATGACTTTGCTATGCTTAATGCTTGTCACTAGGGCCCATATGTTTTCATCAATATATGAGAGTTCTTGATCCTATCTTGCAAGTCTATAGTCACCTATTATGTGTTATGATCCATTAACCCCGAAGTGACAATAATCGGGATACTTACCGGTGATGACCATAGTTTGAGGAGTTCATGTATTAACTATGTGCTAATGCTTTGTTCCGGTACTCTATTAAAAGGAGGCCTTAATATCCCTTAGTTTCCATTAGGACCCCGCTGCCACGGGAGGGTAGGACAAAAGATGTCATGCAAGTTCTTTTCCATAAGCATGTATGACTATATTCGGAATACATGCCTACATTACATTGATGAATTGGAGCTAGTTCTGTGTCACCCTAGGTTATGACTGTTACATGATGAACTGCATCCGGCATAATTCTCCATCACTGATCCATTCCCTACGAGCTTTCCATATACTGTTCTTCGCTTATTTACTTTTCCGTTGCTATTGCTATCATCACTACAAAATACCAAAAACATTACTTTTGCTACCGTTACCTTTTGCTACAGTTACCACTACTATCATATTACTTCGCTACTAAATACTTTGCTCCAGATATTAAGTTTCCAGGTGTGGTTGAATTAACAACTCAACTGCTAATACTTGAGAATATTCTTTGACTCCCCTTGCGTCGAATCCATAAATTTGGGTCGAATACTTTACCCTAGAAAACTGTTGAGATCCCCTATACTTGTGGGTTATCAACGACACATAGAGAGGGGATGTCCAGCGGCGCTCCAATGGAGTTCGGCGAGCATAGAGTGGATACCCACGCGAGGGAGACAGATCTCTCGGTGGTGTACACCATCGACTCGGCCGTGGTGGATGCATCAACAACGTTGAGCAGTTGCTTGCTCGAGACAAGTACAAGGTGGTCGGCATCGACCTCCAGTACACCACCGGTCATCCCGACATAGATCAGAAGGTTGTCGTCACCCAGTTGTGCATGGGCCATCATGTCCTCATCTACCACTATTGCATGGCCACAGAGCCTTGCGACCATTTCAACAGGTTTGTCAACAGCATGGACTACAAGTTCGCCATGGTGGAAGCCACTAACAATATAAAAGCGCTCAGTGTTACGGGCTTGGCCTGCAAGAACCTTGTCGAAACCCGTGACCACTATGCGGCCTGGGGCAACACGAAGAAGGGCTCCCTGGTCGAACTCGCCTCGTCCATCATCGACCCCTACTACGAAAAGATGAAGCAGGATGCCGAGAGAACAAGTCCCTTATCCTGGAACAGGGCCTGGATGCGACAACTGGATGAACCTCACCTCAGGTTCGCGGCCAAGAGCATGTACACATGCTACGGGATGCATATGTGGATCGTTGACATGAGGAAGTGCCTCGTTACCAAAATAACGAGCCCGGATCGAGCCACAAGCAGAGCAAGCATCACAAGAAGTATATGATGATCAGATGATCGTTTATGCTAGTTAATCATGCATGTAATACATAGTTTACTTTATTGGTGTGTGGAAATGTCATGTGTGTAGTAGCCACCTATGTAATTATGCATGTGATAGTTTACTTTGGTGTGTGCAAATGCCATGGTTGTAGTAGCCACCTATGTAAGTGGATGTTTAATTTGGTTATGCAAGCATGTCCTTATAAGTGTGTGTGCGTGTGTGTCTATATATATATATAAACACTATTCTGATTACGGGATCAGAATAATATTCTGATCACAACCTGAATTGCCTGAGTAACGCGTATGAAATTCTCTCTGTACGAACCCGACCTTCGGGCTATCTTCGCAACCGTGGCTTCCCCCGCGAATTATTCTGGTTAGTCGTGTTCTATATCATGTTAGTGTAATCTAGAAACGTTTTTAGCAACTAAATACCCATTTTAAATAGGAATCTCGTCCATTGGCGGATTTTGCACTTGGGTCGTGATGAACTCGCGTTTTTTTGCAATTTTACTGCCTGAGTTGTTTGACCTGAACTTCCCCCTGTGCTAGGTTGAACTTACGCCAACATTGCCCAAATGGGGCTTTCTATATACCGTTGGAAAGCTATGGACACCAGTATCATGACCCAAGTTAAAATTTTGACAAAATGTAAATGGTTTAAGAGCAGTTTTGAAAACCGTTTTTTCTTCATACAAAAAATGTGAATTTTATTTTCGACCGCGTTTATAAACTGCTTATCGGAATGAGGCAAATAATGTGGCATTGGAAAGATGCTGCAAAACCGCTCCTTCCACATGTTGAAAGTTTTCTCTAATTCCCTATGGTTAAAGAGTAATTTAGAAAATCATAAAATTTTGCAAACCGAACAGCCGAGTTTGTATTTTCGATGCCATTTCTAAACGGCTAACCCAATTGAGGCAAATGATATGGCGTTGGAAAGCTTATAAAAGTGCGCTACTTTTTCATGTTGAAAGTTTTGTCTAATTTTGAATAGTTTAAGAGTAATTTAGAAAACGGTACAAGTTTCATCGAGTTCGTATTTTCGAGCTAATTTTTTAACCGTACGTCCGAATGCAGCAAATGATATCGCATTGGAAATCTTGAGGAAATGCCAAAATTTTTGGTATAGATTGTTTCTCCCAATTCCTTACGGTTTTAAGTAAATTTTGAAAATGGCTAAAAATGTATTTTCGCTGTAATTTCTACAAACTTTATCGCAATGGGGCAAATAATATACCGTTGAAAAGCTAAGGAAAATGCGAAACTTTTTCATGTTGATGGTTTTCTCTGATTCCTAGTCGTTTTCAAGTAATTTCGAAAACGGCGAGATCATTCGTTCTGCCTTTATCGCAAAACAGATTTTTTGAAAATGCACGGCGTGAAGAACGTGAACTTCTCGACATGTCTACTTGAACTTCACTCTGTTTTTCACGTGCTTTTTCCCCTGTAGCTCTCCATCCACTCACCGGAACACTTGTCGGAATTGAGCAAGTGATATACCGGTGGAAAGCTGATGTAAACACGCAACTTTCCCGTGTTGATCGTTTTCTCATACTCGCGACGATTTAAAACTTTTTCATCTGAAATTCATTCACTGTAGTAGTCGAACTTCCTGCTGTTTTCACGTTGAACTTTTGTGATGTATTTTCGTTTGTAATTTTCTCATCCAATCGTCCATGTTACACAAATGCTTTTTCTTTTGTACAAACCTCTCCCACAATAATTTTTTTACTTTCTCTGACCGAGGACTTGAACTTATAACAACAACAAAATTGGACCTTGCCTCTTAATTCATTTTTCTCATGTTAAACACGCACCATGTAGTACATGAACTTTTTCCATTTTTATAATTTGAATTTTTTATTTCCTTTTTGAAATCGAATTGCTCCCAAATAATAATTGAACTTATTTGTGGATTGAGAGAATTATTTTAAAACGCAAAAAAAAACAATTTCTTTTTGGTGTTTTCGAATATGGAAATACGAGGTGAAACCTCTCTTGCAAGAATTTTTGAACTTCCCTGGACAGAGCAGTTGAACTTCTGTCAACAAACCTTTTAAGCTTTTATTTTTCTATACTTTTATTTTGATCTGAAATGCATTGCTTGTAGTAGTTGAACTTCCCGCTATTTTCACCTTGAACTTTTGTCACGTATTTTTGTTCAACCTCTATCACAAGAATTTTTGAAATCTCTCGGGCCGAGCACATGAACTTCTAGCAACAAAACTTTAGGCTTTGCATTTTCAATCTTTTTCTAATACAAAATGTACGTGAACTTCTGGCAGTTATCAATCTGAACTTTTGAGAGCATGCGTTCTGCCTTCATCGGAAAAACAGAAGTCTCCGAAATGCACTTCATGAAGATGTTGAACTTCTGGAGCAGTACTTTTTGAACTTCACTCTATTTTTCACGTGTTGTTTTTTACCCATAACTCCCAACCACTTACCAGAATTGAGCAAATGATGTAGCGATGGAAAATGTTGAAAACACACAACTTCCCCGTCTTAATCAGTTTCTCATGCTCGCGACGGTTCAAAAGAATTTTTTGAATACATAAAAATGTGTTTTAAATTGTATACATGATATTTTTAAACCGTTCATAGGAATTTAGCATATAATATACAGTTGGAAAGCTTATGAATAGGAGAAACTTTTTTTATGTAGACATGTGTTACAAATCGTTTCAGTTTGAGAGGAGTTTTAAAAATGGCAAACACGATGTTGGTTTTGCCTCTCTTTTTAACATGTAATTGAAGGTCGGAGTCTCATAATATAATTTCTGAACCTTGCAAGGTGGAGCACGTGAACTTCTTGCAACAAACCTTTTAGGCTTTTAGTTTTGTATGCTTTTATTCTCATCTGAAACACAGTTCGTATAGTAGTTGAACTGCTTGCTGTTTTCATCTTGAACTTTGGCCACGTATTTTTATTTATAATTCTTCACCCGTTCCTCGGAGTTCCACAAATGATAAACCACTAGAAACATGTTGAAAAGACATAATTTTTTAAATATGATTAAACCTTTTTTGAACAACATACATCAATCTGTTTTTAAACTTTTTTTGAATAAGAATGTGATATACCCTTGGAAATTTGTTGAATAGAAAGAATATTTTTCGTGTCGAGCATTGCGTTTGAAATTTGTAATGAATTGAGAAAATAGTTTTAAAACAAAAAAAAACAACATTTTTGTGTGTGTTTTTGCACAAGTAAATACACGGTGAACCTCCTTTACAAGAATTTTTTAACTTCCTGGCCGACCACATGAACTTCTAGCAAGTCTTTTTAGACTTTGCCTTTTTATTCTTTTCTCCTATATGAAACACACTCCATGTATAAGTTGAACCGCTGGTTGTTTTAGCTATGAACTTCTCTCTGCTTTTTACCCTTAACTCCTAAAACACTCATTAACATTGAGCAAAAGATATACCATTAGAAAGCCATAAAATGACACTACTTTATTAGTTGAGCAGTTTTTCTAATGCACGTCATTTAAGAGCTTTCTTGGATATGTTAAAACTTATTTTTATTGACCTATATAGACCAAAATTTTAAACCATTTAACAGAATAGATCATATGATTTTTTTGTGGGAGAGAGTTTGAATAGGGAGAAACCTTGACATGTAGAGAGTTTTCCAAAATTCATGGCCGTTTATGAGTTTTCTTTAAAAATGCCCAAAATGACGTTGGTTTTTGTCTTTTATACTTGTAAATCCTAGGTTTTAATATACTTTGATCTTCTATGTTATTGTAATTTGAACTTCACATTTTTATTATGAAGTAAAGAGTTTTTATTGATTTTTAAATAAACATCAAATTTGACTCTTTTTTTTCAATTTGAACTTCATGGTTGATTCTTTAATAATAAAGGATATCTAATTTTTTAAACAGAAAAATACTAGATTTTTTAGAAAACATCGAACCACTTCGTATTTTTAGTTTGAACTTCTAGTTTTTTAAATGGGAAATATGTTTTAACCTTTTTTAGTTGTTCCTTTTATCTTCTTCATTTTATTCTTTAGTAACTAGAAAAAATCTGAGTTTTTATAACATATGAACTTCTCTCTTATTTTAATTTGAACTTCTTAGAAGAAAATATGATTTTTAAATAAGCATCAACCCATTCTTTTTAAATTTAAGTTCATACTTTTATTTTTCTTAGAATTTTTTTTGGGTTTTCCGATTTTATTTATTCGGTAAAAAAATAATTATTTTTTGTAATAAACATCGAACCACTCTGTTATTTAAATCTGGACTTCTAGTTTTTTTGAAACGGTGAAGTCCATTATTTACAAAAGAAATTGAATTGCCCTGTTATTTTAATTTGACCTTCTAGAGTTATTTTAGAAACGTGAAAACTATGTTTGGTTACAAACATCAAACTACTGTGTCATTTTCAATTTGAAAATTTTGGCTATTTTTTAAAAAGAAAGGGGGGGGGGGAATGTGTGGGATTTTTTTACTAGAAAAATATGTGCATCCCTTTTGTGTTCTCATTATTTTTTGAACTGTCCATATTTTTTAATAGAAAAATATGTGCGTCCTTTTTGTGTTCATTATTTTTTGGTAACAAAAACTGTCCATATTATTTTTTTGTGTTTTCATTTTTTACATTCTCCTATTTTTAAATTTCTTTCCATGCGAACTGATGAAGTTTTGATTGGCGAACCTGTACAGTTTTTGCATTGGTTTGCACATCGAAGGATGTCATCTTTAGAAATTGAACCTTTCTTTTCTTTTAGACGTGTACATGTTTTACAACTTAAAAAAGAGACACCTAGTTGGAAAAACTAGTAGTGGGCCACACATTCGAATCTTATCCTCTCACTATTGCTATGCGCTCTCATCCTCTCTCTCACACACACTCTCTCTCTTTGACTTTTCTTTCCTCTTCACTATACTATGAAACTCACAGAACAAAATAGTTTTCTTGCTACTGCTCGATCCTTTGGTGCTCGCCTCTAGCAACAGCCCAAATGATACCAAGCAAAGCCAGCAGCAGCTCGATGCCATAGCCTCACAAACGGGGGAAGGTGCCAGGTAAACACAAGGAGCAAACCATGAAGCGTCGTGTGCGGCAACAATGAGAGATGTCTGGGAAGGTCAACAACATGCGCCGTGGAAAGTTGACGAGAGACGCCCGAGCAGGTCACGCGCGAGGATGGCGAACATATGGCAGAGGGAATGTCCTAGGAGCTGCACTACATCCTAATCATCAATCACTCATCAAACCAGCTCGAAATTTCCAATCAGTACAAATAAAGAATGTTTCTGCTTTTGAAGATGAACAAGATCAGGGTGCACATGCTCGAACTGAAGATGATGGCCATGATGAACTTCACAATGAGCAGGCACGCGCTCAGCAGGCCAGCACATCACATACACCCACACACCCATGTCTAGCTTCGCTTGGCCGGCAAAAGCGACAAAGGAGAGGAGCCGCTGGAGTGGGTCAAATCAAGCCGCACCAATTCCAGCCATCTTGACGACATCTGCATTCTCGTCACCCTTCTCGCAGGAGCCCGGGTGACCTCGTCGACTCCCTGAGAAGTAAAGGTCTCACCGGGCAGATGAGGGCTAGAGGAGGTCGAGGTGGAGGGGAGCGCGAAGCAGATGAGGTCCGGTCTCGTCGGGTGTCGACGGCCGTTGGTTGTGTCGCAGGTCCACAACACGATGTGGGGCGGCAGTCTCACGCAGCGGGGGTGGGCATGACAGGCGTTGTGTGTAGGCGAGAAGGATGGCAGTTGCGGGGGAAGCTAGGGGACAGTGCAGCGGCGGGGAAAGCTAGGGGACAGCCGGCGACGGCGGGATCTTGGGGCGGCGATGTCTCCCGTTGGGTCATATTGGGGCAGCGGCGACGTCTCCAGTTGGGGGTGGGGCGGCGCCCGCGTCTCTGATTCAGGGGCATGGTGGGAGCAACGCCGCCGGTTGCGTGCGGGAGGTGGGGGATCAGGATCTGAATGGTGGTGGATCGAGGGAGGTGGGTGGGCTTTTTTCGCTTTTCTGGTCGTTGCCCGGTTCGGGATTTTGGGAACATGCCCATCGGGCCCTATATAGGAGTTGTGTGATCAGAATAACTATTCTAATCCTGGGATTAGAATAGTGTTACTCTCTCTATATATATATGTTGTTGTTCTGTATGAAATACCATCGCACAACACACACGTCTTATTAGCAGCAACCGTCTGTGTTTTTATCGGTCTTCACACACATTTCTGATTACAGACATGTTTGCCGCGTATCACACACATCTTGTTAAGTTGAACCGTTTCTGTTCTCATGTCTCAACGCTCGCACACACCTTCATCTAGCTGACCATTTCTTTTGTGTTGCCTAATCACAAACAGTTCGTCCGAGTGAACCGTATGCTGTATATCGCACACACCTCCATCTAGCTGCCCGTTTCTTTTGTTCCTCCTCATCGCAAACAGTTAATTGAACTGACCCATATGCCCTGCATCACACACGCAACTAAAATCTGAACCGTCTTTGATGCATCCTCCATCGCAACTATTTTGCACCTTTTTGACGGGTATTTTACACCATCATCTGCGATTATGGCATCGCACATAGTTTCGTCGAAGGGTCTCTGATAGTAGTGTCACGTTAGCGGCATCCTGCAGTAGTGTGTGGATACATAGACAAAACACCGTGTCCCTAGTGAGCCTCTACTAGAATAGCTCGTTAATCAAAGATGGTTAATTTTCCTAACCATAGACATGTGTTGTCATTTGATGAACGGGATCACATCATTAGGAGAATGATGTGATGGACAAGACCCATCCGTTAGCTTAGCATATTGATCGTTCAGTTTTATTGCTATTGCTTTCTTCATGTCATATACACATTCCTTTGACTATGAGATTATGCAACTCCCGGATACCGGAGGAATACCTTGTGTGCTATCAAATGTCACAACGTAACTGGGTGATTATAAAGATGCTCTACAGGTATATCCGAAGGTGTTTGTTGGGTTGGCATAGATCACGATTAGGACTTGTCACTTCGAGTACCGGAGAGGTATCTCTAGGCCCTCTCGGTAATACACATCATGATAAGCCTTGCAAGCAATGTGACTAATGAGTTAGTTGTGAGATGATGCATTACGGAACGAGTAAAGAGACTTGCCGGTAACGAGATTGAACTAGGTATGAAGATACCGACGATCGAATTCCGGGCAAGTAACATACCGATGACAAAGGAAATTATGTATGTTGTCATTACGGTTGACCAATAAAGATCTTCATAGAATATGTAGGAACCAATATGAGCATCTAGGTTCCGCTATTGTTTATTGACCGGAGAGGTGTATCGGTCATGTCTACATAGTTCTCAAACCCGTAGGGTCCGCACGCTTAACGTTCGATGACGATTTGTATTATATGAGTTATGTGATTTGGTGACCGAATGTTGATCAGAGTCCCGGATGAGATCACGGAGATGATGAGGAGTCTCGAAATGGTCGAGAGGTAAAGATTCATATATAGGACGATAGTATTCGGACACCGAAAGTGTTCCGGGGGTACCGGGTACGTATCTGGTCACGGAAAGGGGTTCCGGGCACCCCCCGGCAAAGATATGGGCCTTATTGGGACAAGGGTGGGACAGACTAACCCCTAAGGGGCTGGTGCACCCCCATATGGGCCGGCCTAAGTGGAGAAAGGAAAAAGGGGAGGAGGAAAGGAAATAGAGGGAATAGGATTCCCCCTTCCTTTCCCCTCTCTCCTCTTTCCTCCCCTCTCCGGAGATAAGGAAAGGGGGAGGCCGAATTGGAGGAGGCCCACAAGTACAACTCCTCCTACTTAGGGAGCCCCATGGCTGTCCCCTCCCCCCTCCCACCTATATATATGTGGGGAGGGGGCGCCTAGAACACACAACAAACATTGTTAACCGTGTGCGGCGCCCCCTCCATAGTTTACGCCTCTGGTCATATTCACGTAGTGCTTAGGCAAAGCCCTACCCGGATCACTTCACCATCACCGTCACCACGCCGTCATGTTGATGAAACTCACCCTTGACACTTTGTTGGATCAAGAGTTCGAGGGACGTCATCGAGCTGAACGTGTGCAGAACTCAGAGGTGCCGTACGTTCGATGCTTGATCGGTCGGAACGAGAAGAAGTTCGACTACATCAACCGCGTTAGACTAATGCTTCCATTTTCGATCTACGAGGGTATGTGGACACACTCTCCCCCTCTCATTGCTATGCATCTCCTAGATAGATCTTGCATGATCATAGGATTTTTTTTGAAATTTCATGATACGTTCCCCAACATTGGCATCCGAGCCAGGTCTATGCGTAGATGCTATGCACGAGTAGAACACAAAGAGTTGTGGGCGATAATAGTCATACTTCTTACCACCAACGTCTTATTTTGATTCAGCGGTATTGTTGGATGAAGTGGCCCAAACCAACCTTACATGACCACGTTCACGAGACCGGTTCCATCGACAGACATGCAACTTGTTTTGCATAAAGGTGGCTGGCGGGTGTCTATTTCTCCAACTTTAGTTGAATCGAATTTGACTACGACCGGTCCTTGTTGAAGGTTAAAATAGCACACTTGATGAAAATTTGTTGTGGTTTTGATGCGTAGGTAACAAAGGTTCTTGCTAGAAGCCCGTAGCAGCCACGTAAAACTTGCAACAACAAAGTAGAGGATTTCTAACTTGTTTTTGTAGGGCATGTTGTGATGTGATATGGTCAAGACATGATGTGATATACGTTATTGTATGAGATGATCATGTTTTGTAAAAGTTATCGGCAACTGGCAGGAGCTTTATGGTTGTTGCTTTATTGTATGAAATGCAAACACCATGTAATTACTTTACTTTATCACTATGCGTTAGCGATAGTTGTAGAAGCAATAGTTGGCGAGATGACCACAACACTACGATGGAGATCAAGGTGTCAAGCCAGGGACGGTAGAGATCATGACGGTGCTTTGGAGATGGAGATCAAAAGCACAAGATGATGATGGCCATATCATGTCACATATTTTTATTACATGCGATGTTTGTCTTTTATGCATCTTATTTTGCTTAGTACGGCGGTAGCATTATAAGATGACCCCTTAACTAAATTTCAAGGTATAAGTGTTCTCCCCGAGTATGCAACGTTGTGAAAGTTCTTCGTGCTGAGACACCACGTGATGATCGGGTGTGATAGGCTCTACGTTCACATACAACGAGTGCAAGACAGTTTTGCACATGCGGAATACTCGGGTTAAACTTGACGAGCCTAGCATGTACAGACATGGCCTCAGAACACTAGAGACTGAAGGTCTAACGGGAATCATATAGTAGATATGATCAACATAGAGATGTTCACCATTGATGACTACTCTATCTCACGTGATGATCGGACATGGTTTAGTTGATATGGATTACGTGATCATTTAGATGACTCGAGGGATGTCTATCTAAATGGGAGTTCTTAAGTAATATGATTAATTGAACTTAATTTATCATGAACTTAATCCTGATAGTATTTGCATATCTATGTTGTAGATCAATAGCTTGCGTATAGCTCCCCTGTTTTATTTTTGATATGTTCCTAGAGAAAACTAAGTTGAAACATGATAGTAGCAATGATGCGGACTAGGTCTGTGATCTGAGGATTATCCTCATTACTGCACAGAAGAATTATGTCCTTAATGCACCACTAGGTGACAGACCTATTGCAGGAGCAGATGCAGACGTCATGAACGTTTGGCAAGCTCGGTATGATGACTACTTGATAGTTTAGTGCGCCATGCTTTACGGCTTAGAACCGGGGCTTTAAAAATGTTTTGAACGCCACAGAGCATATAAGATGTTCCAAGAGCTGAAATTGGTATTTCAGACTCATGCCCGAGTCGAGAGGTATAAGACCTCTGACAAGTACTTTGCCTACAAGATGGGGGAGGATAGCTCAACCAGTGATCATGTGCTCAAAATGTCGAGTACTACAATCTCTTGAATCAAGTGGGAGTTAATCTTTTAGATAAGATAGTGATTGACAGAGGTCTCTAGTCATTATCACCAAATTACTGGAACTTTGTGGTGAACTATAACATGCAAGGATGACGAAAATGATTCCCGAGCTCTTCACGATGCTAAAATCGGCGAAGTTAGAAATCAAGAAAGAGCATCAAGTGTTGATGGTTAACAAGACCACTCGTTTCAAGAAAAGGGGCAAAGGAAAACAAAGGGAACTTCAAGAAATAATGGCAAGCAAGTTGCCACTTCCGTGAAGAAACCCAAAGCTAGACCTAAGCCTGAAACTGAGTGCTTCTACTGCAAAGGGAATGGTCACTGGAAGCGGAACTACCCCAAATACTTGGCGGATAAGAAGGATGGCAAAGTGAACAAAGGTATATTTGATATACATGTTATTGATGTGTACTTTACTAGTGTTCATAGTAACCCCAAGGTATTTGATACCGGTTCAGTTGCTAGGATTAGTAACTCAAAACAGGAATTGCAAAATGAACAGAGACTAGTTAAGGGTGAGATGACGATGTGTGTTGGAAGTGATTCCAAGGTTGATAAGATCACCATCTCACACTCCCTCTGTCGGTGTCAGAACCGGCAGATCTCGGGTAGGGGGTCCCAAGCTGTGTATCATGGATCGATGGGTAACAGGAGACAGGGGACACGATGTTTACCCAGGTTCGGGACCTCTTGATGGAGGTAAAACCCTATGTACTACTCTTGTTTATATTGATGTAGTATCAAGTACAAAGTTGATCTACCTCGAGATCATATGTTGTGGTCTAAACACTAAGGGTATGATGAATAACATAATCCTCATTTATCGACTAGCCTGGCCTCGGTTTATATAATGTACCGGAGGCTTAGGATAACAAGAGTCCTAGTCGAATACGTTGGTGGAGAGGAGTCCTTATCTTGATCACCAAGTCTTGTGGAATCTTCCTCGTATATGTCTTCGACTGTCCGAACTAGACCATGAGCATACGGCCATGGGGTCCTCGGCCCAATCTAGCTGATTGGGAGATGACGTGGTGAGTACCCCCTAGTCCAGGACACCATCAGTAGCCCCTTGAACTGGTCTTCAACTTGGGGACGCTCCTCGATTCTTCCAAACTGTTCTTCATCTTCGGTCGTCGGTCTTGAAAACTGGTTCAACAAATATTCCCATCTTCGGTCTTGAGGATCGCCGACGTAAGTCTGAAGATCTCACCCGTTGGGTATCCGAGGAGCCCTTTAAGTCTTCGGCCTTTATCAATGCCTTGTTATTTTTATGCCACACCTCGGGTTTGAAGTTGTTCCCGGGCGGCAGCGTCCTCTTGCGTCCAAGCTCCAACGTCGGACTATATTCGAGGTATCTTTTGCAGACGAGCACCAATGCCGGACCGCTTCCGAGCTCCAACACCGGAATGTATCCGAGCTCCAACGCCGGACTATGTCCAAGCTCCAGCGCCGGATTGTATCCGAGCTCCAACGCCGGACTATATCCAAGGTGTCATAAATCACCTTGGTTCAAAAGAGTTGAAGGAGTTTAGCCGGGCTTAATGCCGGAAATGCCCTCTATGGAGCCAGCCACTAGCGCTCGAGCTTTATGCCAGACTGCTTCCGAGGTGGTGCACCACCCAGACTGCGGGCCGATTTTTTGTCAATATTTTTGATTGGTGCAATTTATTCTCTGCCGAGATATATAGCCAGTAGCCCTCAAGGTGTGTATCGGTCTAAAACCCGAGATGCACCTGAAGGATGACATAAGACCGCTGATCCCAGTAGCACCTGAGACTCAGGTTGATTCATAAAATCGGCCTGAGTATCATCCTAGCTCGGCAGAATACTTCTGGACACAAAAAGCGGTGTGCAAATTCCTTGAGACTCAGGTTGGGTGCGGCCGACCAACCTGAGGCTCATGATCTCCTCGAAAACTATATTGCACTTAAATTTTCTGCATTGGATTGCCAATGCAGTAGCCCCCGAGACACTGGTCGGGTGGCAACACCAGATCAGGGGATCGATGTGCCCCTTTAATATTAGTAAATGATAAGCCCGAAGCCCAGTAGCCGAGGAGATCATGAGCCCGAAGCCCGGTAGCCCCTTTAATACGGGCACGGGTGGCCGAATTAAGGATCGATATCCAGAGTAAAATCACAAATTATGTGTAATGATTCTATGTATCCAAGTACTTTACATCATTAATGCTCGGATCCGCATTGTACAAAACTTTGTTGACTGACCATCGGCTTCAACCTCTTCGGCCAGTAGCTGAGGAGTGTTTTCCTACTTTATAAAGACTTTATGAGGGCAAAGATTTACGACAAACAAGGCAATCTGGCCATATGGTTTTATAAACAAAGGTACGCAGAGAGATATGTTATATTACTGTTTAACATAAGAAATGTCTTCCAAAGAAAATAGTCCCGCTATCGGTTCCTTTCTTTGGGTTGTCATGCTAAGCATGGTCATGAAACCTCAGCTCTAATGTAAGAGAAAAATATTGAGGATTTAGTTTGGGAGGGCAGTTACTAGTCCCCGGTAGTGTTCGGCGATAGTCGAGGTCAAGCCGTAAACACTTCGGCCAATGTTATGAATGGCCCGTCATTTAACACGGGGTGACCTCTATCGATCTTATAGTTTAACACAGTCATCGGATCGCTGACCAGTTTGCGCTTATTGTGACAGTCAGTTTTCGGCTTTCTCCACTGAGGCGCTTAACCATGCTAGCTGGAAGCACAGTCGCAGTAGTTCTGCCTTTGTGCACCTAGCCGAACAAAGCGGAACATAGGAGGCAAGCACAGGAGCCAGGCAACCCAACTATTGACCGAAGACACAATTCAAAACCGATGCATATATAGAAATATCTGAGAATGTTTTTGCCGAATCTCTAAAGGTGTCCGGCGTTGCACTGCGAGACTTGTGCTGAAAATACACAAATAGTTTAAAAGTGCCATAAGCTTGGAAAACCAAAAAATATCAGTAAAAACTTGACGTCTGAACAAGATCAAGTGTTCGGTGCCAATCCGAAAATTGGAAAAAAAGTGCTTCTGTCGTGCTTTAACATGAGACACCCGGTCTCAAGACTTCACGCGGGTCAGCCTACGACTTCAAGCTCATTATCCCAAAGGCGGAGTACTTCTCCGAGGTCAGTTTAGCAAATTAAACTCGAGCGGCTTTTAGAGAGATGACAAGCCATCCGACTATTGACCATACACTCGAGTCGAAAAAGGAGCGGTAGAAAAAGACTTTGCAACGACCAATAAGAAAACACATTTACTAGAAAACAGCTCATATAAATTTTAAGAGCCCCCAAGTGACTTGGTAAAAGAATTTTATGTGTAATGATTGTATGTACCGAAGTACTTATATCATATCTGTGTTCACTCGAACTTTAAATGCGTCTTAACCGACCGTCGGCTTCTCCCTCTTCGGCCAAGGGCCGAAAAGTGTCATGTACTCCACCTGTTGAAAGCATCGACGGTGTTTCCGATAACCAGACAATCAGGCCATAAGGCTGTAACAGACAAAGCGCGCTCAGGGAACTTATGCTATATTACTCACGAAGTGTAAGAAGCATCTTCAAAGAAAATAGTACCTCCACCAATACCTTTCTTCGGTTGCTCATTGTTACTATGAGACTTGTGCAATAGATTTTTTGTACTCATGAGTTCCGTTGTGTGCCGACCATAATTGAAAACAATAAGAGCGCTAGCTTTCGGCTTCACCCAGTCTGAGGTACTAACTCGAATGACCTGGTAGTAACAATCGCAGAGGTGCTCCCTTTACTCCCTAGCCGAACAATCGAGAATGTAGGGGTAAGCACAGGAGCCAGGCAACCCAGCTTGCGAAACACTTAAGTCAACATGGTGCATATTGTGGCGTAATACATGAACAAGGAACGAAGCCGTACACGTATAATCATATGCAAGAGGAAAGGCTTCATAAAGGAAGCCCCTAAATAAACGGGGTATTTGAATTTGTGTGTCACAAACAAAGGTTTTACAAGGAATTTTGTCACAAACAACTTTTTCCAAAAACGTATAATGCTTGGTCAAACCGAACAAAATTTAAAACTGAAAGTTTTTGAGCATGAAAGCGACCTAGCTGGTTAATGTGCTTGATGTTGATGACGCAGGCTGAGATTGTGGCAGGACGAGATCCCAGCTCCCAAGCCAGTCCTGAGATATCCGAGTAAAGAGCTCGACTTGATTAAGTGGTGACGCGGCATAGTCGATGGGCGAGGTGAAAACCCCAGTCCGACCGCGGCGACGGAGCAGGCCGGTAGTGTGACACCGAAGCCCCCGACGTGTGTTAATGAAGTGATGATGAAGCCCCTGGTCCAGCCGAGGTGATCCGTGTAACGCCCCAAGACCGGAGCTTCAGATGCCTTCCATGGGTTCCGAGTTTCGTTGGTGTTTTGTTTGGTTCGTTGCATTCATCCTTGCATCATGTGCATTGCGTCATGTCATCATGCAACCCATTTTTATAACTCAACCAAATAAACCATATGGATCTTTGATCCATTTAAACCGAGGGGACTCACGTGGTGATTGCTCTTTATAACATATCCTCCCAATATTAGGGAGCTATATACAATATTCCATTAGTTTGGAATTAACCGCAACAAACTTGCATTATAAATCCCTCTCATTTCTAAACTATTTTTGCATCCATGATCTTTCCTCCAAGGCCCTTCTCCAAGTGCAAACCATTTCACTTCTTCCTTCTTTCTAATTTCACCCACTTATTGCAAGTGGCATTATTTTTTGTTCCGTAAAATGTGCATTCTTTTCCTATTAATCTTAAACCATTCCTACACCCTCTCTGCCTAATTCCAGATCCTTGGACTTGTTTTGGTTGGATTCAAAATGGCTCAAGTTTGAATCTAATTCAAACTTGAATTAATTTTCTCTCTTGAAAAATGCCCAAACAAGTTTATTCAAATCCTTCATAATTCCACGAGTCTATAAATATTCTCACTTCTTTCAAATTCATCCTCAACATCCCTGACCTTTTCCTTTTTTTGGCGGCTGTCTATTTATGGGCAGATTTAAAAGAAAAATGAAGTAAGGAGAGAGGGAGCCCAGCAGCCGCAACAGTTGGCCAAGGCCCAGCCGGCGCCCTCCCCACTGGGCAGGAACCCAGCCAACCACTACCGGGAGCTGGCCCCTTCTTCCTTGCCACGAGCGTCGTCGCTGGAGTGCCTCGCCACGTTGTCCTCACGACGAGCTTCCCACGTAGCGGCCTCCCTGCATACAAGCATCCCGCGAACCCGCCTGCCTCCTTGACCTCCTTCCAACTAGCGCGCCTCGTGCACCTCTGCCATGGCCTTCCTCCTCCCGTGCGTGCAGCGACGCTGCCCTGCTGTTCTTCCTGCGCGCCGCCTTCCTCGCTGAGCCCCATGGCATGGCCATTCTCCCGCAACTAGCGCCTCTCCATGGATAACCACCACTGCCCTTGCATGCCTCTAGATTCGTCCAAGTCCGATGATGTTTTTGGTACAACTACGTTGTGGAGACCAAGACTAGCAAGTCCGCACGGGAGCCCGAATGACTACTTCCACAATGATGCGAGTACAAGTACCTCAACGTTTTTCGCCAAGTACCGTGATACCCAGATCCCTCGGATCAGTCAAGTTCATCTACGAAAACGTGTATGACCATCGTCGAAACTGCAAAGTACCTCTATGCACGGATATCGCGAAGTAACACGATACTGATAACATCAACTACTACTGTCGCCGAGGGTTTCGTCAAGTTCAACTACATTGGCTACGAACGGTGACGACCCCGAACATCTACGGACATGTACGACTACCCTTGCCCGAAGAACCACGTGTCACAAGCACCATGAACAACTACCGTCGCCATGGATTCGACAAGTTCGTGAGTACGACTACTTCCCACGACTACCCTCGAGCACTTTGGTTCCATCAAGTTTGACGACAACATGGGTACAACTACCGCCACCGTGATTTTCAACCAGACGTCGTGCACCTCTACTTCCACTACCATCCCGATGATCACCGATGACCGATAGTACGACTACTTCCACTACGACTGTCCCGAGAACGCCTACTTCCCCTACACCGCATCGAACTCGACCCATTTCGAAAACGCACGCTTCGAAGGTATAACCGCCGAGACGATGACCCGCGGAACGAATGCATGTTGTGTGATGTATGAGTTGCACCCTATGTTTGCACCGTGTCCGAGTTGTCACTTGCCCGGTCCTCCTCTTTTGCCGCTAACCCGTGGGGACGCGGTTACCGGGATCACCCCACCATCTTTTGCATGCTCCCGCCACACTTCCTTTGCACCGGTATCTCCATGAGCTACCGGAACCGATATATTGCCGTGTCATCATTTTCGGATTCGTTGCCGTGGCACCCCTTTCATTTCCGCCACGATGACAAATGCTTCATAACATGCTCATGCCAATATTTTCTTAAAATTGCACCCAACTTGCATAAATCATCTGCATCATGATAACAACTTTTAAAAATGTTTAAAATTTATTTTTGCATTTAAATTGCTAAATACATATGGAGATTTACCAGAATTGCTGTTTGATGTTTCCGGCCTCATTTGAAATGCCTAACTGTGTAGTTTACTCATGTTTCACCTCTTGCCATGTTAACCAACATTTAATATTGTTGAGTACCTAACCGGGAGTGAACTAAATAATTGATGTGGTGTTTCGTCAATATGCAACTCGTTGCATATTGAGCTCCACTTAATTTGTAGTATTGTTTGTGCACTTTGCCATGCCATGCCACATTAAACCGGACATGCATCATACTTGTTTGCGCATCATGCCATGTCTATGTGATGGTTGTTTACTATGTTGCTTGCTTATTTCCGGGTTGCTTCTCTCGTTAGCTTCGATTCCGTTCCGGAGTTGTGAGGATCCGTTCGACTCCGTCCGTTTGTCTTCTTCATGGACTCATTCTTCTTCCTTGCGGGATTTCAGGCAAGATGACCATACCCTCGAAATCACTTCTATCTTTGCTTGCTAGTTGCTCACTCTATTGCCATGCTGCGATACCTACCACTTGCTATATCATGCCTCCCATATTGCCATGTCAAACCTCTAACCCACCTTGTCCTAGCAAACCGTTGTTTGGCTATGTTACCGGTTTGCTTAGCCCCTCTTATAGCGTTGCTAGTTGCAGGTGGAGATGAAGTTTGTTCCATGTTGGAACATGGATATCGTTTGGGATATCATTATTATTATATCTTGTTTACTTTGATGCATCTATATACTTGGTAAAGGGTGGAAGGCTCGGCCTTATGCCTGGTGTTTTGTTCCACTCTTGCCACCCTAGTTTCCATCATACCGGTGTTATGTTCCTTGATTTTGCGTTCCTTACGCGGTTGGGTTATAATGGGAACCCCTTGACAGTTCGCTTTGAATAAAACTCCTCCAGCAAGGCCCAACCTTGGTTTTACCATTTGCCACCTAAGCCTTTTTCCCTTCGGTTCTGCAGACTCAAGGGTCATCTTTATTTTAACCCCCCCGGGCTAGTGCTCCTCTGAGTGTTGGTCCAAAACGGGCAGCCTGCGGGGCCACCTCGGGGCAACTCGAGGGTTGGTTTTACTCGTAGCTTGACCTATCCAGTGTGCCCTGAGAATGAGATATGTGCGACTCCTATCGGGATTTGTCGGCACATCGGGCGGCTTTGCTGGTCTTGTTTTACCATTGTCGAAATGTCTTGTAACCGGGATTCCGAGTCTGATCGGGTCTTCCTGGGAGAAGGAATATCCTTTGTTGACCGTGAGAGCTTGTGATGGGCTAAATTGGGACACCCCTATAGGGTTTTGAACTTTTGAAAGCTGTGCCTGCAGTTATGGGCAGATGGGAATTTGTTAATGTCCAGTTGTAGAGAACTTGACACTTAACTTAATTAAAATGCATCAACCGTGTGTGTAGCCGTGATGGTCTCTTTCCGGTGGAGTTCAGGAAGTGAACACGGTTCTCGTGTTATGCTTGAACGTAAGTAGTTTCAGGATCACTTCTTGATCATTTTAGCCTCCCGGTCGTGCTTTGCTTCTCTTCTCGCTCTCATTTGCGTAAGTTAGCCATCATATATGCTGAGTGCTGTAGCTCCACCTCACTACCCTTTCCTACCCATAAGCTTAAATAGTCTTGATCGCGAGGGTGTGAGATTGCTGAGTCCCTGTGACTCACAGTTTACTTCCAAAATCAGATGCAGGTGCCGATGATGCCAGTACAAGGGATGCGACCAAACTCAAATGGGAG
This sequence comes from Triticum dicoccoides, assembly GCF_002162155.2. Classification (NCBI taxonomy): domain Eukaryota; kingdom Viridiplantae; phylum Streptophyta; class Magnoliopsida; order Poales; family Poaceae; genus Triticum; species Triticum dicoccoides. Next base: position 173,102,473 of record NC_041390.1, on the reverse strand, counting down.
TTCGATGAGGATTCAGGACGTTACTATGTTTCCTTTGCAGACGATCAGTAGTGGATCCCAGTTGGGGCAATCAGGGATCTAGCATTAGGGGTTGTCTTTCTTTATTTGGTTCCGTAGTCGGACCTTGATTGTATTCTGGATGATGTAATGCTATATTTATGTATTGTGTGAAGTGGCGATTGTAAGCCAACTCTTTAACCCTTTTCTTATTCAGTACATGGGATGTGTAAAGATTACCCCTCTTGCGACATGCCTACTATGCGGTTATGCCTCTAAGTCGTGCTCTGACACGTGGGAGATATAGCTGCATCGTGGGTGTTATAAGTTGGTAATCAGAGCCTTCCCCGACTTAGGAGCCCCCTGCTTGATCGAATCGCTGGCGTTGTTGAGTCTAGAAAAATGTTTTGAGTCTTATAGGATTATATATATATATCGGAGAGTAGGATTCTTTTTACTCCTCAGTCCCTTCGTCACTCTGGTGAGGCTTCCTGACGTAGAATTTTGACTTTTCTCTTCTCAAATTTCACGATTTTTAGGATCACGCGGGTATCTTGGAATCGTTTTGATGGTTTTGTGACGAGAACATTGTTCTTGGTGCCTCCTGACATTTAGGGGTTGTGGCAGTGTCCCGGGGAGTTGAGCTCCGAGGTGTTGTCGTCACAATTTTATCGTTGCAGTTCTGGAATACCTGAGTTTTGCCGACATCGAAAATCTCCTTTATGTAGTTGTTGGTGAGATAACCTCGACGCCACCCAGTACTGGGGCAGCAGTTCGGGTGTATTGCCATAACTCGTATAACGGATGCTTTTCGAAGGTTGAGGTAAATGATTTCCGAAAATTTCTTGGTTATGTGTTGAAGGATGGATACAACTGGATGTAGGATTTGTTATTTTTGGGTGAGATATTATGCTTCCCCTGTATCCCCAACACCTGATTGCATAACCAGAAAGTTTCGGGAGTTTATAAGTGGGAATTCAAGTATATCGTAGGAATTCTTTCCAACAGACACATGAGATGATATGGGGTCTATCATATGTTTGTTTCGGCTTATTCTGCAAGACAATCCTTTGTTTTGTTTTGAGTTGTGGTATTTGAGTTGCTTCTATGTCAAGTGTTGATTCCATTCCTTCCCTAAGTGGTGTTCTCATATTTCTATGGGAGTGCTAATCTTTTTCGATCACCGAGATGGTCATGCCAATTCGTTTTCAACCAGCGTGTTTCTCTTCAAGCGAATCCGATCATTTCAACATTCGCAAGATCAACTCAAGTCTTCTCAACGTTGTTTGTTTCATCTGTTTCAAGTTGCCTTTGTTTTCCCCTCCCACCCTTTTTCTTCAAGGACTCAGACTTCTTAATCAAGTATCCTTTTTATTGATGGATGTCTCTCCATTCTTTTCCTTCAGGTTCTTACCCGGTGTTTCTCATGAAGATGCTCTACTCATTCACCATTCTCCATTCTTTTCTTCTCCGGTGGATTCAATTCAAGCTTTCAGTGCTGATTATATTCCTTTTCATCGTCTCAAATGCTTTTGCATGCCGGTGCACCTCATTATCATTCCACTTCTCGCTATTCAATTGTTCCGGAGTGGTGAAGATATCTCAGAAGATTCAAGTTTTCCTTTCTCAATTTGCTCAAATTCTTTTGAGGATGTTATCCCATTCAAGCCATTTAATTCAACTGGTGCAATATCTCTTCAAATCATTTATACCCTGTTTCTTTTGAGTGGGCCCTAACCCACAGGTTTTTTCCCAGGATCTTACCCGACTCTTCTAATTTTTCCCGGAGATAACCTCAAATTCTTTTCCAAGTTTGATGTAAGAATGAGTTATCATCAGTCAAATGCCTTCTCCAAGATCTTTCACATTCTTTTCATCATTGGTTCAACCTTTCTAATTTTAATTCCGGAGTGCCTTAACAATTCTTGGTGGTGTTTCTCGTCGTCATTCTCGGATTTTCAAGACCGAAGAAGAGTTTTTCCTCCATATCTTATCCGTTCTATCAGAGATTCGTGGTTCTAGTTTGAGGCCATCCTCTCATAATTGTTTTGATTGTGAGAATTCTTTTCTACCATCCGGAGCATTTTGGGAGGTTTTCAGTTTGATTCTCAGAAGGCCATCATTTCGGGATTCTTCATTCCAGCTTTCAGCTATTGTTCTCCAAATCTTACCGGTGCATCAGTCAAGTATTCTCTAATCAGCTCAGGATCTATTCATTCTCATGTATCTAAATCCTAGCAAGTATCTTCATTCGTTTTCCAATTCTTACCGGTGACTCATCCCTTTACTTTGTTCGTTTTTCATTTCTTACGGTGGTTTGTTCAAGATTTCTCTTCCGTTGTTATTATACCAATTCATTCGTTCTTTCAATCCTACCGGTGGTTCGTAGAAGACTTTCCCAAGTTTGCACTATATCTCTCTTAATCCTTTCTACGAGAGTAAGTAGTATGCCAAATCCGTTGCTTGTCATCAATTTAAATTGGCGAAGGATGTGCATAACGTAATTCTTACTATTGTGTCATCCTAGTGATTAATTCCTTATTCCGGAGGTTCATCAAAATTCTTGATTTCAGTTGTTCTTCTTTATTTCCTGAGTTCCAGGCTATCTCAATTATATCGCCGCGAAGCTCCATCCAATCATTGCAAGGCTTCAATCTTATTCTTTTCATCCTTCACTTCTTTTCATCCTCCTTTTATTACCGGAGTTCTTCATGGAGGCTCTACATGGTAGTTCGTCACGGATTCTTTGCATTCTTCTATTGTTCTTCAAGATTTCTCTTGAAGTTATGATCCGCCAAGCTATAGTCTCAAATAAACATGGTGTTCTACACATGTCTTGTTTTGAGGAGTTCAAGCATTCTTCATCTTGCATTTCGAAGTGCAATTCTTTCACTCTTATCTTTTGAGGTGGTGTTTTGTCATTGTTGATATTTTCCTTTCGTGTTTCATGACTCACAAGTTTTCAAGAGTGACATACCTAAATCCATCATTTTCTCTTCGCTCAAGACATCTTTTCAACCCATCAATCTCCTCATTGGCGTTATCTTGGGTTATATTTCACCTAATGCTTTCCCTAAAGATTGTTGCTATTTATGGTGCCCATAAATGACCCAAGTTCTTCATTTATCCTCCCGGTGAAATAAGTTTCTTGTCTCCCTGTTCATATCAATCCAATCTTGTTTTCGTTAGCAGCAGAATTTCACCTCAAGTTTTGAGATGTTTTCATAAGCCCACAAGCAGCTTATTGTTTTCATTGTTGATTTTTCAACAACTCCGTTCAAGCCTTCTTCGTAAGGATGTTTTTCCAAATTCATTTGTGGGAGGAGTTATCATTTTCTTCTCCATTCTTTTATTCCAATGATCTATCTTCTATTATTTCTTTCGGAGGCATTGTGATGTTTCACTCTTCGACCCATCATTCCATTTTTGTCAAAGGTCATGTTCTTTCCGTTGCTAATCCATTCAACCGGAGTGTCGTGTCCTTCCATTTACAGTCGGAGTGCTGTCCAAATTATATCATTATAATTCCTTCTCTATCTTGTTTTAACCAGAGTGTTGTCGTAATTGATCTTTATCATTCCTTCTCCATCTTGTTTTTACCGGAGTGCTTGCATGTACGTCTTGTCCATTGCAACCCTTTTCTTATGTCTTTCAACCTACAAGGTTCTAGTAATGTTCCTTGTTCCTCTTTCCTAACAGAGTGTTTTCAACTTCGTTCATCTTCGTTGTATTCTTTCTTTCAATTTGTTCAACCTCACAAGGTTCTTTAGTTTCACGTGTTTGTCAAAGAAGCAAGTTTTACCTCTTCTCTTCCTCTTCTGTTTTCCCTCCGGTGCAATGCTAGATCTCGGGACGAGATCCTCTTGTAGTGGTGGAGTGTTGTAATGCCCCAAGACCGGAGCTTCACATGCCTTCCATGGGTTCCGAGTTTTGTTGGTGTTTTGTTTGGTTCGTTGCATTCATCCTTGCATCATGTGCATTGCATCATGTCATCATGCAACCCGTTTTTATAACTCAACTAAATAAACCGCATGTATCTTCGATCCACTTAAACCGAGGGGACTCACGTGGTGATTGCTCTTTATAACATATCCTTACAACATTAGGGAGCTATATCAAATATTCCAATAGTTTGGAATTAACCGCAACAAACTTGCATTATAAATCCCTCTCGTTTCTAAACTATTTTCGCATCCATGATCTTTCCTCCAAGGCCCTTCTCCAAGTGCAAACCATTTCACTTCTTCCTTCTTTCTAATTTCACCCACTTATTGCAAGTGGCATTATTTTTTGTTCCGTAAAATGTGCATTCTTTTCCTATTAATCTTAAACCATTCCTACACCCTCTCTGCCTAATTCCAGATCCTTTGGACTTGTTTTGGTTGGATTCAAAATGGCTCAAGTTTGAATCTAATTCAAATTCAAATTATTTTTCTCTCTTGAAAAATGCCCAAACAAGTTTATTCAAATCCTTCATAATTCCACGAGTCTAGAAATATTCTCACTTCTTTCAAATTCAGCCCCAACATCCCTGACCTTTTCCTTTTTTGGCGACTATCTATTTATGGGCAGATTTAATAGAAAAAGGAAGTAAGGAGAGAGGGAGCCCAACAGCCGCAATAGTTGGCCAAGTCCCAGCCGGTGCTCTCCCCACTGGGCCGGCCTCTAAGCCCATCTACCCATCCTAACCCTAGCCCGAAAACGCTTGCAACCTCTCCTTCCCTCGACCCCCACCCTCTCCTCTGGTCTCGCTGCTCACGCCGCCAGGAAGGAGCGCCCGCACCCGATGCCTCTGCCCGATCCCATCTCACTCCCGATCTCTCCCTCTCCTCTCGCTTGAGCTGCCCTCGAGCCACAGGACCCCACGCGTCCGCCCCTAGCCGGTCTCCTCTTCCCGCGAGGCTTGCTGCCGATGAACCTGGCCGCCATGGTGCCCCTCATCGGCAAGCCGTCCAGGTCCCGAAGCCCCTCGCCGTCTTCCGCGCCAAGTCCCGACGCCAGCGCAGCCGCTCGCGGTGCCCTGCCTCACTTCGTCGTCGTCTAGAGCCACGGACACGATGACAGCTCAGGCGCTGACTCTGCCTCCCCTGCTTGTTGGTTCTCGGTCCTCCACTAGCAGGAACCCAGCCGACCACCACCGGGAGCTGGCCCCTGTTGGGGAACGTAGTAATTTCAACAAAATTCCTACGCACACGCAAGATCATGGTGATGCATAGCAACGAGAGGGGAGAGTGTTGTCTACGTACCCTCGTAGACCGTTCGCGGAAGCGTTATATCAACGCGGTTGATGTAGTCGTACGTCTTCACGTCCGACCGATCCAAGTACCGAAAGCACGCCACGTCCGAGTTCTGCACACGTTCAGCTCGGTGACGTCCTCGCCTTCTCGATCCAGCAAGAGGGGCGAAGTAGTAGATGAGTTCCGGCAGCATGACGGCGTGGTGACGGTGTTGGTGAAGAACAATCTCTGCAGGGCTTCGCCTAAGCACTACGAAAACTAGGACGGAGGATAAACTAGAGGGGACCGGGTTGCCGGCACACGGCTTGGTGTTTCTTGATGTGTCTTGGGTGCTACCCCTACCCCTCTATTTATATGTTGAGCCTTGGGGTCGAAACTTGGAGTAAAAGCCTCCACAAAGTCGGTTTCACCCGAAAGGCAAGAGTCCTTCTCGGACTCCAGGGCCAAACGCCAGGGTTCCCGGCGTCTGGACCAAGACGCCAGGAACCCTGGCGTCTGGCCCCTGGACTCCGCAAAACTTCCTTTTGCGCTTTGCAGAAACCTTGTGGGCTTTCCCCTTTGGCCCAAATAAAGTGTTCTCATACCCAAACATTTCGAGAAACATCCGGAACCCCTTCTGGTGATTTCTGGAACCCTTCCTGTGACCAAACACTATTATCCCATATATCAAACTTTATCTCCGGACCATTCCGGAGTTCGTCGTCATGTCCGTGATCTCATCCCGGACTCCGAACAACATTCGGTCATCAACATACATAACTCATATAGTACTATATCGTCAACGAACGTTAAGCATGCGGACCCTACAGGTTCGAGAACTATGTAGACATGACCGAGACACCTCTCTGGTCAATAACCAATAGCGGGACCTGGATGCCCATATTGGCTCCTACATATTCTACGAAGATCTTTATTGGTCAGACCGCATAACAACATACGTTGTTCCCTTTGTCATCGGTATGTTACTTGCCCGAGATTCGATCGTCGGCATCTCAATACCTAGTTCAATCTCGTTACCGGCAAGTCTCTTTACTCGTTCCGTAATACATCATCCCGCAACTAACTTATTAGTTGCAATGCTTGCAAGGCTTAAGTGATGTGCATTACCGAGAGGGCCCAGAGATACCTCTCCGACAATCGGAGTGACAAATCCTAATATCAAAATACGCCAACCCAACAAGTACCTTTGGAGACACCTGTAGAGCACCTTGATAATCACCCAGTTACGTTGTGACGTTTGGTCGCACACAAAGTGTTCCTCCAGTAAACGGGAGTTGCATAATCTCATAGTCATAGGAACATGTATAAGTCATGAAGAAAGCAATAACAACAAACTAAACGATCAAGTGCTAAGCTACCGGAATGGGTCAAGTCAATCACATCATTCTCCTAATGATGTGATCCCGTTAATCAAATGACAACTCATGTCTATGGTTAGGAAACATAACCATCTTTGATCAACGAGCTAGTCAAGTAGAGGCATACTAGTGACACTCTGTTTTTCTATGTATTCACACATGTACTATGTTTCTAGTTAATACAATTCTAGCATGAATAATAAACATTTATCATGATGTAAGGAAACAAATAATAGCTTTATTATTGCCTCTAGGGCATATTTCCTTCAGTCTCCCACTTGCACTAGAGTCAATAATCTAGTTCACATCACCATGTGATTTAATACCAATAGTTCACATCACCATGTGATTAACAGCCATAGTTCACATCGACATGTGACCAACACCCAAAGGTTTACTAGAGTCAATAATCTAGTTCACATTGTTATGTGATTAACACCCAAAGAGTACTAAGGTGTGATCATGTTTTGCTTGTGAGAGAAGTTTAGTCAATGGGTCTGCCACATTCAGATCCGTAAGTATTTTGCAAATTTCTATGTCAACAATGCTCTACATGGAGCTACTCTAGCTAATTGCTCCCACTTTCAATATGTATCCAGATTGAGACTTTGAGTCATCTAGATCAGTGTCAAAACTTGCATTGACGTAACCCTTTACGACGAACCTTTTTCCACCTCCATAATCGAGAAACATATCCTTATTCCACTAAGGATAATTTTGACCAATGTCCAGTGATCTACTCCTAGATCACTATTGTACTCCCTTGCCAAACTCAGGGCAGTGTATACAATAGGTCTGGTACACAGCATGGCATACTTTATAGAACCTATGGCTGAGGCATAGGGAATGAGTTTCATTCTCTCTCTATCTTTTGCCGTGGTCGGGTTTTGAGTCTTACTCAACTTCACACCTTGTAACACAGGCAAGAACTCCTTCTTTGACTATTGCATTTTGAACTACTTCAAAATCTTGTCAAGGTATGTACTTATTGAAAAACTTATCAAGCGTCTTGATCTAGCTCTATAGATCTTGATGCTCAATATGTAAGCAGCTTCACCGAGTTCTTTCTTTGAAAAACTCCTTTAAAACACTCCTTTATGCTTTGCAGAATAATTCTACATTATCTCCGATCAACAATATGTCATTCACATATACTTATCAGAAATGTTGTAGTGCTCCCACTCACTTTCTTGTAAATACAGGCTTCACAGCAAGTCTGTATAAAACTATATGCTTTGATCAACTTATCAAAGCGTATATTCCAACTCCGAGATGCTTGCACCAGTCCATAGATGGATCGCTGGAGCTTGCATATTTTGTTTAGCACTTTTAGGATTGACAAAACCTTTTGGTTGCATCATATACAACTCTTCTTTAAGAAATCCATTAAGGAATGTAGTTTCGACATCCATTTGCCAGATTTCATAAAATGTGGCAATTTGCTAACATGATTCGGACAGACTTAAGCATCGCTACGAGTGAGAAATTCTCATCGTAGTGAACACCTTGAACTTTGTCAAAAACCTTTTTCCGACAAGTCTAGCTTTGTAGATAGTAACACTATATCAGCGTCCGTCTTCCTCTTGGAGATCCATTTATTTTCTATGGCTTGCCGATCACCGGGCAAGTCAATCAAAGTCCATACTTTGTTCTCATACATGGATCTCATCTCAGATTTCATGGCCTCAAGCCATTTCGCGGAATCTTGGCTCATCATCGCTTCCTCATAGTTCGTAGGCTCGTCATGGTCAAGTAACATGACCTCCAGAACAGGATTACCGTACCACTCTGGTGCGGATCTCACTCTAGTTTACCTACGAGGTTCGGTAGTAACTTGATCTGATGTTACATGATCATCATTATTAGCTTCCTCACTAATTGGTGTAGTAGTCACAGGAACAAATTTCTGTGATGAACTACTTTCCAATAAGGGAGCAGGTACAGTTACCTCGTCAAGTTCTACTTTCCTCCCACTCACTTCTTTCGAGAGAAACTCCTTCTCTAGAAAGGATCCATTCAAAGCAACGAATATCTTGCCTTCGGATCTGTGATAGAAGGTGTACCCAACATTTTCTTTTGGGTATCCTATGAAGACGCACTTCTCCGATTTGGGTTTGAGCTTATCAGGTTGAAACTTTTTCACATAAGCATTGCAACCTCAAACTTTAAGAAACGACAGCTTAGGTTTCTTCCCAAACCATAGTTCATACGGTGTCGTCTCAACGGATTTATATGGTGCCCTATTTAATGTGAATGCAGCTGTCTCTAATGCATAACCCCAAAACGATAGTGGTAGATCGGTAAGAGACATCATAGATCGCACCATATCTAATAAAGTACAGTTATGACGTTCGGACACACCATTACACTGTGGTGTTCCAGGTGGCGTGAGTAGTGAAACTATTTCACATTGTTTTTAACTGAAGGCCAAACTCGTAAGTCAAATATTTTACTTCTACGATCATATCGTAGAAACTTTTATTTTTGTTACGATGATTCTCCACTTCACTCTGAAATTCTTTGAACTTTTAAAATGTTTCAGACTTGTGTTTCATCAAGTAGATATACTCATATCTGCTCAAATCATATGTGAAGATTAGAAAATAATGATACCTGCCGCGAGCCTCAATATTCATCGGACCACATACATCAGTATGTATGATTTCCAACAAATCTGTTGCTCGCTCCATTGTTCCGGAGAACGGAGTCTTAGTCATCTTGCCCATGAGGCATGGTTCGCAAGCATCAACTGATTCATAATCAAGTGATTCCAAAAGCCCATCAGCATGGATTTTCTTCATGCGCTTTACACCAATATGACCTAAATGGCAGTGCCACAAATAAGTTGCACTATCATTATTAACTTTGCATCTTTTGGTTTCAATATTATGAATATGTGTATCACTACGATCGAGATCCAATGAACCATTTTCATTGGGTGTGTAACCATATAAGGTTTTCTTCATGTAAACAGAACAACAATTTATTCTCTTACTTAAATGAATAACCATATTGCAATAAACATGATCAAATCATATTCATGCTCAACGCAAACACCAAATAACACTTATTTAGGTTCAACACTAATCCCAAAAGTATAGGGAGTGTGCGATGATGATCATATCAATCTTGGAACCACTTCCAACACACATCGTCACTTGACCCTTAACTAGTCTATGTTCATTCTGTAACTCCTGTTTCGAGTTACTACTCTTAGCAACTGAACCAGTATCAAATTCCGAGGGGTTGCTATGAACACTAGTAAAACACATATCAATAATCTGTATATCTAATATACCTATGTTCACTTTGCCATCCTTCTTATCCGCCAATTACTTGGGGCTGTTCCGCTTCCAGTGACCAGTCCCTTTGCAGTAGAAGCACTTAGTCTCAGGCTTAGGACCAGACTTGGGCTTCTTCACTTGAGCAGCAACTTGCTTGTCGTTCTTCTTGAAGTTCCCCTTCTTCCATTTGCCCTTTTCTTGAAACTAGTGGTCTTGTCTACCATCAACACTTGATATTTTTCTTGATTTCTACCTTCGTCGATTTTAGCATTACGAAGAGCTTGGGAATCGTTTCTGTTATCCCTTGCATATCATAGTTCATCACGAAGTTCTACTAACTTGGTGATGGTGACTAGAGAATTCTGTCAATCACTATCTTATCTGGAAGATTAACTCCCACTTGATTCAAGCGATTGTAGTACCCAGACAATCTGAGCACATGCTCACTGCTTGAGCTATTATCCTCCATATTTTAGCTATAGAACTTGTTGGAGACTTCATATCTCTCAACTCGGGTATTTGCTTGAAATATTAACTTCAACTCCTGGAACATCTCATATGGTCCATGACGTTCAAAACATCTTTGAAGTCCTGATTCTAAGCCGTTAAGCATGGTGCACTAAACTATCAAGTAGTCATCATATTGAGCTAGCCAAACGTTCATAACGTCTGCATCTATTCCTGCAATAGGTTTGTCACCTAGCGGTGCATCAAAGACATAATTCTTCTGTGCAGCAATGATGATAATCCTCAGATCATGGATCCAATCCGCATCATTGCTACTAACATTTTCAACATAATTTTTCTCTAGGAACACAATAAACTGGGAGCAACATCACGATCTATTGATCGACAACATAGATATGCTCATACTACCAGGACTAAGTTCATGATAAATTAAAGTTCAATTAATCATATTACTTAAGAACTCCCACTTAGATAGACATCCCTCTAATCATCTAAGTGATCACGTGATCCAAATCAACTAAACCATAACCGATCATCACGTGAAATGGAGTAGCTTTCAATGGTGAACATCACTATGTTAATCATATCTACTATATGATTCACGCTCGACCTTTCGGTCTCAGTGTTCCGAGGCCATATCTGCATATGCTAGGCTCGTCAAGTTTAACCTGAGTATTCTGCGTGCGCAAAACTGGCTTGCACCCGTTGTAGATGGACGTAGAGCTTATCACACCCGATCATCACGTGGTGTCTGGGCATAACGAACTTTGGCAACGGTGCATACTCAGGGAGAACACTTTTATCTTGAAATTTAGTGAGAGATCATCTTATAATGCTACCGTCAATCAAAGCAAGATAAGATGCATAAAAGATAAACATCACATGCAATCAATATAAGTGATATGGTATGGCCATCATCATCTTGTGCTTGTGATCTCCATCTCTGAAGCACCGTCATGATCACCATCGTCACTGGCGCGACACCTTGATCACTATCGTAGCATCGTTGTTGTCTCGCCAATCTTATGCTTCCACGACTATCGCTACCTCTTAGTGATAAAGTAAAGCATTATAGCGCAATTGCATTGCATACAATAAAGTGACAACCATATGGCTCCTGCTAGTTGCCGATAACTCGGTTACAAAACATGATCATCTCATACAATAAAATTTAGCATCATGTCTTGACCATATCACATCACAACATGCCCTGCAAAAACAAGTTAGACGTCCTCTACTTTGTTGTTGCAAGTTTTACGTGGCTGCTACGGGCTTTAGCAAGAACCGTTCTTACCTACGCATCAAAACCACAACGATAGTTTGTCAAGTTGGTGCTGTTTTAACCTTCGCAACGACCGCTAGCCACCTGTGTGCAAAGCACGTCGGTTGAACCAGTCTCGCGTAAGCATACGCGTAATGTCGGTCCGGGCCGCTTCATCCAACAATACCGCCAAACCAATATGACCTAAACGGCAGTGCCACAAATAAGTTGCACTATCATTATTAACTTTGCATCTTTTGGTTTCAGTATTATGAATATGTGTATCACTACTATCGAGATCCAACGAGCCATTTTCATTGGGTGTGTAACCATATATGTAAATCGAACAACAATTTATTCTCTTACTTAAATGAATAACCGTATTGAAATAAACATGATCAAATCATATTCATGCTCAATGCAAACACCAAATAACACTTATTTAGGTTCAACACTAATCCCGAAAGTATAGGGAGTGTGCGATGATGATCATATCAATCTTGGAACCACTTCCAACATACATCATCACTTCACCCTTAACTAGTCTGTGTTCATTCTGCAACTCCTGTTTCGAGTTACTACTCTTAGCAACTGAACCAGTATCAAATACTGGGGGGTTGCTACGAACACTAGTAAAATACACATCAATAATCCGTATATCAAATATACCTTTGTTCACTTTGCCATCCTTCTTACCCGCCAAATACTTGGGGCAGTTCCGCTTCTAGTGACCAGTCCCTTTGCAGTAGAAGCACTTAGTCTCAGGCTTAGGACCAGACTTGGGCTTCTTCACTTGAGTAGCAACTTGCTTGCCATTCTTCTTGAAGTTCCCCTTCTTCCGTTTGCCCTTTTCTTGAAACTAGTGGTCTTGTCTACCATCAACACTTGATATTTTTCTTGATTTCTACCTTTGTTGATTTCAGCATTATGAAGAGCTTGGGAATCATTTCCATTATCCCTTGCATATCGCAGTTCATCACGAAGTTCTACTAACTTGGTGATGGTGACTAGAGAATTCTGTCAATCACTATCTTATCTGGAACATTAAATCCCACTTGATTCAAGCGATTGTAGTACCCAGACAATCTGAGCACATGCTCACTGCTTGAGCTATTCTCCTCCATCTTTTAGCTATAGAACTTGTTGGGGACTTCATATCTCTCAACTCGGGTATTTGCTTGAAATATTAACTTCAACTCCTAGAACATCTCATATGGTCCATGACGTTCAAAACGTCTTTGAAGTCCCGATTCTAAGCCGTTTAAGCATGGTGCACTAAACTATCAAGTAGTCATCATATTGAGCTAGCCAAACGTTCATAATGTCTGCATCTGGTCCTGCAATAGGTCTGTCACCTAGTGGTGCATTAAGGACATAATGCTTCTGTGCAGCAATGAGGATAATCCTCAGATCATGGATCCAATCCGCATCATTGCTACTAACATCTTTCAACTTAATTTTCTCTAGGAACATATCAAAAAACAGGGGAGCTAAACGCGAGCTATTGATCTACAACATAGATATGCTAATACTACCAGGACTAAGTTCATGATAAATTAAAGTTCAATTAATCATATTACTTAAGAACTCCCACTTAGACAGACATCCCTCTAATCTTCTAAGTGATCACGTGACCCATATCAACTAAACCATGTCCGATCATCACGCGAGATGGAGTAGTTTCAATGGTGAACATCACTATGTTGATCATATCTACTATATGATTCACGCTCGACCTTTCGGTCTCCGTGTTTTGAGGCCATATCTGTTATATGCTAGGCTCGTCAAGTTTAACCTGAGTATTCCGCGTGTGCAACTGTTTTGCACCCGTTGTATTTGAACGTAGAGCCTATCACACCCGATCATCACATGGTGTCTCAGCACGAAGAACTTTTGCAATGGTGCATAATCAGGGAGAACACTTATACTTTGATAATTTAGTGAGGGATCATCTTATAATGCTACTGTCAATCAAAGCAAGATAAGATGCATAAAAGATAAACATCACATGCAATCAATATAAGTGATATGATATGGCCATCATCATCTTGTACTTGTGATCTCCATCTCCGAAGTACCGTCATGATCACCATCGTCACCGGCGCGACACCTTGATCTCCATCGTAGCATCATTGTCATCTCGCTAATCTTATGCTTCCATGACTATCGCTACCGCTTAGTGATAAAGTAAAGCATTACAGCGTGATTGCATTGCATACAATAAAGCGACAACCATATGGCTCCTGCCAGTTGCCGATAACTCGGTTACAAAACATGATCATCTCATACAATAAAATTTAGCATCATGTCTTGACCATATCACATCACAACATGCCCTGCAAAAACAAGTTAGACGTCCTCTACTTTGTTGTTGCAAGTTTTACGTGGCTGCTACGGGCAGAGCAAGAACCATTCTTACCTACGCATCAAAACCACAACGATAGTTTGTCAAGTTAGTGTTGTTTTAACCTTCTCAAGGACCGGGCGTAGCGACACTCGGTTCAACTAAAGTTGGAGAAACTGACACCCGCCAGCCACCTGTGTGCAAAGCACGTCGGTAGAACCAGTCTCGCGTAATGTCGGTCCGGGCCGCTTCATCCAACAATACCGCCAAACCAAAGTATGACATACTGGTAAGCAGTATGACTTATATCGCCCACAACTCACTTGTGTTCTACTCGTGCATATGACATCTACGCATAAAACCTGGCTCGGATGCCACTATTGGGGAACGTAGTAATATCAAAAAATTTCCTACGCACACGCAAGATCATGGTGATGCATAGCAACGAGAGGGGGGAGTGTTGTCTACGTACCCTCATAGACCGTTCGCGGAAGCGTTATATCAACGCGGTTGATGTAGTCGTACGTCTTCACGTCCGACCGATCCAAGTACCGAAAGCACGCCACCTCCGAGTTCTGCACACTTTCGGCTCGGTGACGTCCTCGCCTTCTCGATCCAGCAAGAGGGGCGAAGTAGTAGATGAGTTCCGGAAGCACGACGGCGTGGTGATGGTGTTGGTGAAGAACAATCTCCGCAAGGCTTCGCCTAAGCACTACGAAAACTAGGATGGAGGATAAACTAGAGGGGACCGGGTTGCCGGCACACGGCTTGGTGTTTCTTGATGTGTCTTGGGTGCTAGCCCTACCCCTCTATTTATATGTTGAGCCTTGGGGTCGAAACTTGGAGTAAAAGCCTCCACAAAGTCGGTTTCACCCGAAAGGCAAGAGTCCTTCTCGGACTCCAGGGCCAGACGCCAGGGTTCCCGGCGTCTAGACCCAGACACCAGGAACCCTGGCGTCTGGCCCCTGGACTCCGCAAAACTTCCTTTTGCGCTTTCCAAAAACCTTGTGGGCTTTCCCCTTTGGCCCAAATAAAGTGTTCTCGGTCCCAAACATTTTGGGAAACATCCGGAACCCCTTCCGGTGATTTCCGGAACCCTTCCGGTGACCAAACACTATTATCCCATATATCAAACTTTATCTCCGGACCATTCCGCAGTTCCTCGTCATGTCCGTGATCTCATCCCGGACTCCGAACAACATTCGGTCATCAACATACATAACTCATATAGTACTATATCGTCAACGAATGTTAAGCGTGCGGACCCTACGGGTTCGAGAACTATGTAGACATGACCGAGACACCTCTCTGGTCAATAACCAATAGCGGGACCTGGATGCCCATATTGGCTCCTACATATTCTACAAAGATCTTTATCGGTCAGACCACATAACAACATACGTTGTTCCCTTTGTCATTGGTATGTTACTTGTCCGAGATTCGATTGTCGGTATCTCAATACCTAGTTCAATCTCGTTACTGGCAAGTCTCTTTACTCGTTCCATAATACATCATCCCGCAACTAACTTATTAGTTGCAATGCTTGCAAGGCTTAAGTGGTGTGCATTACCGAGAGGGCCCAGAGATACCTCTCCGACAATCGGAGTGACAAATCACAAATCCTAATCTCGAAATACGCCAACCCAACAAGTACCTTTGGAGACACCTGTAGAGCACCTTTATAATCACCCAGTTATGTTGTGACGTTTGGTGGCACACAAAGTGTTCCTCCGGTAAACGGGAGTTGCATAATCTCATAGTCATAGGAACATGTATAAGTCATGAAGAAAGCAATAGCAACAAACTGAACGATCAAGTGCTAAGCTAACGGAATGGATTAAGTCAATCACATCATTCTCCTAATGATGTGATCCCGTTAATCAAATGAAACCTCATGTCTATGGTTAGGAAACATAACCATCTTTGATCAACGAGCTAGTCAAGT
The DNA here is from genome assembly GCF_002162155.2 of Triticum dicoccoides. Lineage (NCBI taxonomy): Eukaryota > Viridiplantae > Streptophyta > Magnoliopsida > Poales > Poaceae > Triticum > Triticum dicoccoides. Next base: position 173,086,579 of record NC_041390.1, on the reverse strand, counting down.
AGAGGCATACTAGTGACACTCTGTTTGTCTATGTATTCACACATGTATTATGTTTCCGGTTAATACAATTCTAGCATGAATAATAAACACTTATCATGATGTAAGGAAACAAATAATAACTTTATTATTGCATGTAGGGCATATTTCCTTCAGCCCCTTCTTCCTTGCCGCGAGCGTCGTTGCTGGAGTGCCTCGCCACGTCGTCCTCAGGACGAGCTTCCCGCGTAGCGGCCTCCCTGCATACAAGCATCCCGCGAACCCGCCTGCCTCCTTGACCTCCTTCCACCTAGCGCGCCTCATGCACCTCTGCCATGGCCTTCCTCCTCCCGTGCCTGCAGCGACGCTGCCCTGCTGTTCTTCCTGCGCGCCGCCTTCCTCGCTGAGCCCCGTGGCGTGGCCCTTCTCCGGCAACTAGCACCCCTCCATGGACGACCACCACCGCCCGTGCACGCCTCTGGATTCGTCCAAGTCCGATGATGTTTTTGGTACAACTACGCTGCGGAGACCAAGACCAGCATGTCCACACAGGAGCCCGAATGACTACTTCCACGATGATGCGAGTACAAGTACCTCGACGTGTTTTTTCACCAAGTACCGCGACACCCAGATCCCTCGGATCAGTCAAGTTCATCTACGAAAATGTGTATGACCATCGTCGAAACTGCAAAGTACCTCTATGCACGGATATCGCCAAGTACCACGATACCGATAACATCCATTACTACTGTCTCCAAGGGTTTCGTCAAGTTCAACTACATTGGCTACAAACGGTGACGACCCCGAACATCTACGAACGTGTACGACTACCGTTGCCCGAAGAACCGCGTGTCACAAGCGCCGTGAACAACTACCGTCGCCGTGAATTCGACAAGTTCGCGAGTACGACTACTTCCCACGACTACCCTCGAGGACTTTGGTTCCATCAAGTTCGACGACAACATGGGTACAATTACCGCCGCCGTGATTTTCGACTAGACGTCGTGTACCTCTACTTCCACTACCTTCCCGATGATCACCGATGACCGATAGTACCACTACTTCCACTACGACCGTCCCGAGAACGCCTACTTCCCCTACACCACATCGAACTCGACCCGTTTCGAAAACACACACTTCGAAGGTATAACCGCCGAGACGATGACCCGCGGAACGAATGCATGTTGTGTGATGTATGAGTTGCACCCTATGTTTGCACCGTGTCCGAGTTGTCACTTGCTCGGTCCTCCTCTTTTGCCGCTAAACCGTGGGGACCCAGTTACCTGCATCACCACACCATCTTTTGCACGCTCCCGCCACACTTCCTTTGCACCGGTATCTCCATGAGCTACCGGAACCGATATGTTGCCGTGTCATCATTTTCGGATTCGTTGCCGTGGCACCCCTTTCGTTTCCGCCATGATGACAAATGTTTCATAACATGCTCATGCCAATATTTTTCTTAAAATTGCATCCAACTTGCATATATCATCTGCATCATGATAACAACTTTTAAAAATGTTTAAAATTGTTGTTGCATTTAAATTGCTAAATGCATATGGGGATTTACCGGAATTGCTGTTTGATGTTTACGGCCTCATTTGAAATGCCTAACTGTGTAGTTTACTCATGTTTCACCTCTTGCCATGTTAACCAACATTTAATATTGTTGAGTACCTAACTGGGAGTGAACTAAATAATTGATGTGGTGTTTCGTCAATATGCAACTCGTTGCATATTGAGCTCCACTTAATTTGTAGTATTGTTTGTGCACTTTGCCATGCCATGCCACATTAAACCGGACATGCATCATACTTGTTTGCGCATCATGCCATGTCTATGTGATGGTTGTTTACTATGTTGCTTGCTTATTTCTGGGTTGCTTCAGTCGTTAGCTTCGGTTCCGTTCCGGAGTTGTGAGGATCCGTTCGACTCCGTCCGTTTGTCTTCTTCATGGACTCATTCTTCTTCCTTGCGGGATTTCAGGCAAGATGACCATACCCTCGAAATCACTTCTATCTTTGCTTGCTAGTTGCTCACTCTATTGCCATGCTGCGATACCTACCACTTGCTATATCATGCCTCCCATATTGCCATGTCAAACCTCTAACCCACCTTGTCCTAGCAAACCGTTGTTTGGCTATGTTACCGGTTTGCTTAGCCCCTCTTATAGCGTTGCTAGTTGCAGGTGGAGATGAAGTTTGTTCCATGTTGGAACATGGATATCGTTTGGGATATCATTATTATTATATCTTGTTTACTTTGATGCATCTATATACTTGGTAAAGGGTGGAAGGCTCGGCCTTATGCCTGGTGTTTTGTTCCACTCTTGCCACCCTAGTTTTCGTCATACCGGTGTTATGTTCCTTGATTTTGCGTTCCTTACGCGGTTGGGTTATAATGGGAACCCCTTGACAGTTCGCTTTGAATAAAACTCCTCCAGCAAGGCCCAACCTTGGTTTTACCATTTGCCACCTAAGCCTTTTTCCCTTCGGTTCTGCAGACTCAAGGGTCATCTTTATTTTAACCCCCCCGGGCCAGTGCTCCTCTGAGTGTTGGTCCAAAACGGGCAGCCTGCGGGGCCACCTCGGGGCAACTCGAGGGTTGGTTTTACTCGTAGCTTGACCTATCCAGTGTGCCCTGAGAATGAGATATGTGCGACTCCTATCGGGATTTGTCGGCACATCGGGCGGCTTTGCTGGTCTTGTTTTACCATTGTCGAAATGTCTTGTAACCGGGATTCCGAGTCTGATCGGGTCTTCCTGGGAGAAGGAATATCCTTTGTTGACCGTGAGAGCTTGTGATGGGCTAAGTTGGGACACCCCTGCAGGGTTTTGAACTTTCGAAAGCCGTGCTCACGGTTATGGGCAGATGGGAATTTGTTAATGTCCGGTTGTAGAGAACTTGACACTTAACTTAATTAAAATGCATCAACCGCGTGTGTAGCCATGATGGTCTCTTTCCGGTGGAGTCCGGGAAGTGAACACGGTTCTCGCGTTATGCTTGAACGTAAGTAGTTTCAGGATCACTTCTTGATCATTTTAGCCTCTCGATCATGCTTTGCTTCTCTTCTCGCTCTCATTTGAGTAAGTTAGCCATCATATATGCTTAGTGCTACAGCTCCACCTCACTACCCTTTCCTACCCATAAGCTTAAATAGTCTTGATCGCCAGGGTGTGAGATTGCTGAGTCCTCGGGACTCACAGTTTACTTCCAAAATCAGATGCAGGTGCCGATGATGCCAGTACAAGGGATGCGACCGAACTCAAATGGGAGTTCGACGAGGATTCATGACGTTACTATGTTTCCTTTCTAGATGATCAGTAGTGGAGCCCAGTTGGGGCGATCGGGGATCTAGCATTAGGGGTTGTCTTTCTTTATTTGGTTTCGTAGTCGGACCTTGATTGTATTCTGGATGATGTAATGCTATATTTATGTATTATGTGAAGTGTCGATTGTAAACCAACTCTTTATCCCTTTCTTATTCAGTACATGGGATGTGTAAAGATTACCCCTCTTGCGACATGCCTACTATGCGGTTATGCCTCTAAGTCATGCTCCGACACGTGGGAGATATAGCCGCATCATGGGTGTTATATTGCGGTAGGTCGGCAAGGTGACGACAGAACCCCCACATCAACACATTGGTGCGCCAAGGTAATAGCGCTGCCCGGCCAAAATCATTTACCCGTGCACACAAAAAATAGTGCAATCCGGAGATAATAATAATGATAATAATAATAAAAAATCTTTGCATAATTAATAATTTAAGCAAAGTGAATAATAAAAGAAACAAGGTCCGTGTGCCGAACACTCGATGAGGTAGAGCTCTCTCTGTGATGCCGAAGTCCCCGAGGAAACCGAACATGTCGGTATGGCGACATGACCAACAAGGTGATCACGCGAGCCGATTTACGCCGATTGGGATGACGGCGTCGGCTTGCTAAAGAGACCACGTGACGCGGTCGAACTCGACCACATACACACATAAAATAGTGTTGTCCAAAAAGGATAATTGCTTTTCGCAAAAATAATTTATTAAAAGAGATGTGGCCTGGCGCCGAAGTCATGTCGATGCAGGGTGTCGGCGTGACACGGTGAAGGCGTGGCCAAGCCCGAATTCGCAGGCCGGTCTGAGTTCCGGATGTGGCATTCTATCACGACCGGTTTCTCAATAAAAATGTTTATTGAGAAACCAATCTTTTGAGTCCAGTATGAGAAAAATCCTCCTTACCGGTGGACTAATTCTTGATACAATAAGCCAGTAGCATAAAGTATATTACAGGGTCGAGCTACGGTTGCTCAACCAAATTATTACAAGCACGCCAATAATTATACATAATGGCAGACATGACACAGTGGTGTGGAGGCATACTACTGACTCGAGGATAGGGTGGTGGTGGAAAAACATAGCGGGGAGTGAGATACATGACTCTAAAATTGGCATCTCATCGAGCGTCGAGGTGAGGCTCGATGAATTTATTTGGTAGCGGAAGCGGATATAATACAGTGACCAAATCCAGGGTCGCACGAGACTGACTGGGATTCCTCTAGGCGTCGGACTCGCTATCAAATTCTTCATCCATGAGATCACCTTCGTCAGCATCTGGCCAAATCAACAAGCCAGGTGAGTACTTTGAAAGTACTCGCAAGACAGTTCGGACGTAAGATATAACAAATGCATGCATGGATGAGTCATGATTAATTTTTAACAGTGGCACATTAATTCATAAAAACAAGACAGGTAAAAAGGGGGGCGGCGGTAGTCCGCTCGAAAACCCAACAAAATAACTGTAAACCCGATCGGGTGTCTGAAGCGACACCTCGATAGGAGGATGAATAAATAAAGCACGCCGCAGTCGGGCGTCTAGGCGACACCACATAAAGGGCTTCAAAAGAAATGCCACAGTCGGGCGTCTGAGCGACGCCACATAAAGGGCTTTAAAAGAAATGCCACAGTCGGGCGTCTGAGCGATGCCACATAAAGGGGCTTTAAAAGAAATGCCACAGTTGGGCGTCTGAGCGACGCCACATAAAGGGCTTTAAAAGAAATGCCACAGTCGGGCGTCTGAGCGACGCCACATAAAGGTCTTTAAAAGAAATGCCACAGTCGGGCGTCTGAGCGACGCCACATAAAGGGGATTAAAAAGAAATGCCACAGTCGGACATCTGAGCGACATCACAGAAAGGGCTTTTATTGAAAGTAAATAATAACAATGCCACAGTCGGACGTCTGAGCGACATCAAAAGGGCTTTTATTGAAAGTAACTAATAACAATGCCACAGTCGGACGTCTGAGCGACATCACAGAAAGGGCTTTTATTGAAAGTAAATAATAACAATGCCACAGTCGGACGTCTGAGCGACATCACAGAAAGGGATTTTATTGAAAGTAACTAATAACAATGCCACAGTCGGACATCTGAGCGACATCACAGAAAGGGCTTTTATTCACAAGTAAATAATACTCATAATAAATATTCAATTCATGAGAATAAAGGGGTTAGTCCATCCACAGGAATAAACATTTAAACGGACTTGGCACTCATGTGATTCACCGGAGTCTCTGTCATCAAAACTGACATTTGTCAGGATAAGATAATACCGAACTTGGACATGGAATAGATGATTCAAAGGAATATATGACTCTGCAGAGTTTGTACAAAAAATTTCCCACAGCCAACGGATTTCCGTAGTCATGAAGGACTAGTTCCGTTTACGGTATTTCGGAAGAAAACACAGCTAACCAGTACACACCCATCCTACCTCTCGATGCTAGGAATCACCCTAGACATCGTCCAAGAAAAACTTTTGAGACGGGGAGATCACATCTCGAATAGCATGGGATCAAATTTATATACGCGCGCTCTAAGGGGTGCCCCCCTCTCAGTCCCAACCGGAAACACCCATGCCCCCTGACCGGATGACTGGCTTTAATCCAGGGCCATGGAACCATCATCACGGCCTCTCCTTTTTGGTGTGTACCAGGAAAGCGGTTTACAACTTACTAAGCCATATTCCTTGTGGAAAACATGTGGTAGTACAGGGAAGGAAGAATGGAAGGAACTGAAATGATACGGGTTGACACTAAAGTCATATAGCCTGGCATAAGACTGGCATGCTACAACACTGCCATCTTACCCATCCTCATGCCAACACATGGCCATGCATACTCACATCCATCCACTCATGGATTTTCGAAACTGACTTGCCTCATCGTTGCTTGTAACATGACATTCGTCGGTATGTTCATCAACATGCCATAAACTACTTAATGCAAACATGCCAAAACAATCATCATATCAAAAGTTCAAACATGCTTGCCTGGTTCAGAGTAGTCGGAGCCTAGCTCGGTGAAGTTCGCGGTCCCGTCACCTCCTTCGGTATCTATGGTATAAAGAAAATATACGCGCTATCGTGAATACCGCGAGGTGCACAAAAATTATTCCAAATATTTTTAAAATAAATATGATAAAAAACTAGACAAAAATTTGAAGAGGACAGAAAAAGAATCACTCAAAAATTCCTTTCTGTTAAAAAGTTATAAGGGTTTTAACCCAAGGACTCATCTGTAATTAAACAGAAAGTTCCCAGGGGCTTGCTTACAAAAACAGAAAACAACTCGAATAAGAATGCGCCGGCCCAGCGGGAAAATGCATTTGGCAGAAGACGTTTTCAGAAAATGTTTCGCTTAGAAAGGACAGAGAGGCTGACAGGCGGGTCCCGCCCGTCAGGTTTGAATATTCAAACGGGACGGCAGAGTTCGACGGTGCCCGAGAGCCGCGGTGGTCGCCAGCGGCGATCCACGGCGAGGCAGGGAGATCGGAGAGTACCTCCGTGTTCAGGGCGCCATTCCGCGTCGGTTGGTGGTGGTGGTGGTCGTCAGCGAGTACCACGTCGACGGCGAGCCTTGCTCCGACGGACGGCGGTTCGGGTGGTCGAGGGCCTCGTCGGAGAGAGCTGCGAAGGCCAAATTGATGCTGGGGTTAGCTTACTGGGTGCTAGAGGAGGCTATAGATGAGCTTTGGGCGCCGGGGACGGCCTCACCGGAGCGAATCGAGCTGGTGGCCGAGGCAGATCGGGGCGGCCGAAGTTGGGGGAGGAGACCTCCTCGAGGTCCTCCTGGTGGCTTGGCAGGGTCTTGGAGAGGTGCAGTGAAGGTGTGTGCTCGTGAGCAAGCTCGGGGTCCTTTTTATAGGCGATCCGAGGCGGTGGCCATGAACGGGGTTCTCCGGCGAAGCTTACGGCGGCGCAGGGCATTGGTCGGGGAGGTTTAGGGGTTGAGAGCCGTCGTGGGGGTTCACTAGGTCCGTTTAGGTGCTAAACGATCCAGGATTGGGTGCTTTGGGCGAGCTCGACGGAACGGGGCGGCGCGGGCCCGTCGGCGGCAGGGAGCACGTTCTGTGCTTGCCGGGCCACGACGACGGTGCAGCGGGGTTGCGCTGGCGTGCATGAGCCACGCGTAGAGCTAGGGAGCAAAGGGCGGCGCGGAACGACGTTATGCCGCCGTTCTGCTACTTGTCGGCCGCTACGGTGGTTCGGCCGCTGCAAGACACGCCCGCGCGTGCGGCTCAGGGTGCCACCGATGCCAGGAAGACGCCAAGCGCGCGTGCGGGGTGCTGGCCAGGGAGAAGGGGCCGTGTGCAACGCGCCAAGCGCACTGTGGACAGGTGACCGATCATTGACGAAGAAACGACGCTGCATCTCTGAACTTTCTAAATTTTTCTGAAAATGCAAAGGAACAGTGCAGCTCAGGTGTTCGACAGAATGTTTTTGGTATGAGGGAGGCTTTGCTTGAGCTGATTTTTGGTGGAGTGGCCTCTCATTGCACCAGGAGACTGCCTGAATTTTTGTGGAATTTTTGGAGAAGTGTAGATATGAATTTCATCAAATTTGTCAAATCTGGTCCAAACTTGCAGTGAGTGAAATTTGAAATTTTTGAAAAGAAGAAGAGTGGATCAAGATGGTTCTAGGTTGTGGGTACTAAAGACAATCCAGGGAAGTTGGTTTGGGATAGAAACTCAAAGGCAATGTGGTACTTGCTTTGAAAATCACTTAAGCTGAAAATAATTGGCAGAAATGATTTGAGAGATAAAATAATTGAAATAAAATCCAAAACTTGTTTGGACTTGTTGAGACAGAGAATTTAGATTGTTCAAAGGTGGAGGGAGGGATTTTGAGAAGATTTACTATAGGAGACATGGTAAAACCATGGGCGGTTTCAAGATAAGAAAAACCTAAAAATTCATAAAGTTCTTTTTATAAGAAAAAGAATAATTTCCAAAAATATATTTTGAGAAGGGAACCATCAGAGAAAGAGTTTTAAATGATCAAACACCATAGTTTGAAGAAGATACAAAAATAAAAATCCTTGCCAAAGAAGTTTTTAAGAGGAAGGTTTTCTGATTTTTTTTAATGGCCTCTTTTCAAAAACCACAAAGTTTTTGCTGAAAACCGAATAAAAATTTTGGAGTGTCACACATTCGCCGAATTGTATACGGAAATTGACTGAACCACCACGCTACCGTTGTTAATGCGGCCACCATTTGATAGACCTATGTATAGATGATGAAACAAACCGGAGTAATAATTCCTTGGTAAAAATAAACCCAAGCAAAAAAATACTAGGATTAATAGCACCTGGTTTATCTGTAGTAGCAATCTAGAGAAAGGTTACTCCCAAAATTAGGGCTCGATCCGCACACCCATTGCCTGATGGGTGATGAAGCGGTGGCATGGCGATGCTGGCAAAGGATGGCTCGCCGAGGAAAAGCCCGTGGTCCAGCTAATGTGATGAAGCTGGTCGGCTGGTGACGCCGAAGTCTCTGAAGTAAGTTGATGAAGATATGGTGAAGCCCTCGGTCTAGCCGAGGAGACAGAGCAGGTCGGTAAGGAGACATTGCAGCTGCCGTGTCAGCCGAGGTGTTGAAGCAGTTCGGCGTGATGGACATCGGCTTAAAGAAGCAACAGTGCAGCCATGCCGACGCAGGTCGTAACTTGTGACGCAGTCAATGCCGGTTTGATGAAGTGACCATGCGGCGATGCCTGTGTGCCCGCTCCATGTAATCCGTGGGGCGGCAATGTTTGTGATGATTTATCCTTGGTGATTCCAAACTCTTGTTCGCTCGCCGAGATGATGATCCGAAGAGGTTAAGCTCGGCTCAAAAGGCGACGATGTGTCTAGCGCAGGTCGGCAACCGTGGAGCAGTATTGCCGGACTGATTTGACACTAGCACGATAGTGAAGATTACCTTAGAGGAGGCTTAAAATTTTATGGGCATGTGTTTAAAAACAACGCACAATACCCTAGGAGAAAATTCCTTTAAGAAGGTTGTCCCATATCACGTTCATAAAGAAACATGAATTCGGGTCGGATCCGTATTTGCGCAGAAAACAGACCCAAAAAGTGATGCACTAATCGGAAGGTTCCGGAGTTTGGACGGTCGGATCGAGCTGAAATTTTGAGGGGTGTTAGATATAGGAATTAGGCAGCCGATCAATGGTTGAATCTTCCAGAGGACGTCCGAGCTAGGTGCTGGAGACCACGCCCTAAACTCCCCAGATTCCCGTCCAGATTTGACAGGGCTCCGGTATATCGTAGATTGCTGGAGATTCCTCCATCGAAACTCGACGAAATTTTTCATGGTTTTTGTAGACTCAATTCCGCACAATTCGACCAAAGGGATCGTCAAAGTGATGCTCCAAGAGGTGGTGGCAGCGGATACAAGTTCGCTGTTCGGAAAAACAGCACGGTCGCCCGAGGGCAATGTTGACGTTGAGCCCCCTAGCTCCATGGATGATTCCTCCCTGATCTTGATAAAGATCGGAGTTGATGTTGATGAAGGCCCTCGTCCGAACATGATGATTGGAGGTGGGGCAGTCCTCGGTCAAGCCAAGGTGACCAGTCGAGGCAGCGACGAAGACGCCGACGTCGCAGTTGACCTGCAAACGAGCCATCGATCCTTTTGCCGATCACACAGTGGAACTCTCAATGAAAGCACCATTATCGGTGTCAGAACTGGTAGATCTCAGGTAGGGGGTCCCAAGCCATGTATCATGGATTGATGGGTAACAGGAGACAGGGGACACGATGTTTACCCAGGTTCGGGCCCTCTTGATGGAGGTAAACCCCTACGTCGTGGTCTTGTTTATATTGATGTAGTATCAACTACAGAGTTGATCTACCTCGAGATCATATATTGTGGTCTAAAACCTAAGGGTATGATGAATAACATAATCCTCATCTATCGACTAGCCTGGTCTCGGTTTATATAATGTACCGGAGGCTTAGGATAACAAGAGTCCTAGTCGAATACGTCGGTGGAGAGGAGTCCTTGTCTTGATCACCAAGTCTTGTGGAATCTTCCTCGTATATGTCTTCGGCTGTCCGAACTGGCCCATGAGCATACGACCATGGGGGTCCTCGGTCCAATCCAGCTGATTGGGAGACGACATGGTGAGTATCCCCTAGTCCAGGACACCGTCACCCTCTACCTTCGAGATTAGTATTGGACCAAAATAAATGTTATTTGGTGTTTGTGTTGAGCATGAATATGATTGGATCATGTTTATTGCGATACAGTTATTCATTTAAGTCAAAAAATAATCGTTGTTCTGTTTACATGAATAAAACCTTCTATTGTCATACACCCAATGTAAATGGTTTACTAAATCTCGATCATAGTGATACACATATTCATAATATTGATGCCAAAATATGCAAAGCTGATAATAGTGCAACATATTTGTGGCACTGCCGTTTAGGTCATATTGGTATAAAGTGCATGTAGAAACTACATACGGATGGATTTTCTAATCACTTGATTATGAATCATTTGATACTTGCAAACCATGCCTCATGGGCAACATGACTAAAACTCCGTTCTCTGGAACAACGGAGTGAGCCACTGACTTATTGGAAATAATACATACCGATGCATGCGGTCCAATGAGTGTTGAGGCTCGCGTCGGGTATCGTTATTTTCTTACCTTCACAGATGATTTGAGCAAATATGGGTATATCTACTTGATGAAACACAAGTCTGGAACATTTGAAAAGTTCAAAGAATTTTAGAGTGAAGTGGAGAATCATCGTAACAAGAAAATAAAGTTTCTACGATCTGATCGCGGAGGCGAATATTTGAGTTACGAGTTTGGCCTTCATTTAAAATAATGTGAAATAGTTTCACAACTCATGCCACCTGGAACACCACAGCGTGATGGTGTGTCCTAACGTCGTAACCGCACTTTATTAGATATGGTGCGATCTATGATGTCTCTTACCGATTTACCACTATTGTTTTTGGTGTTATGCATTAGAGACAATTGCATTCACTTTAAATAGGGCACCATCTAAATCTGTTGAGATGACACTGTATGAACTATGGTTTGGCAAGAAACCTAAGCCGTCGTTTCTTAAAGTTTGGGGTTGCGATGCTTATGTGAAAAAGCTTCAACCTGATAAGCTCGAACCCAAACCGAAGAAGTGCGTCTTCATAGGATACCCAAAAGAAACTGTTGGGTACACCTTCTATCACAGATTCGAAGGCAAGATCTTTGTTGCTAAGAATGGATCCTTTCTAGAGAAGGAGTTTCTCTCGAAAGAAGTGAGTGGGAGGAAAATAGAACTTGATGAGGTAATTGTACCTTCTCTCAAATTGGAAAGTAGCTCATCACAGAAAACCGTTTCCCATGATGCCTGCACCAACTAGTGAGGAATCTAATGATAATGATCATGAAACTTTGGATCAAGTTACTATTGAACCTCATAGGTCAACCAGGGCATGTTCTGCACCAGAGTGGTACGGTAATCCTGTTTTGGAAGTGATGTTACTAGATCATGAAGAACCTACGAACTATGAGGAAGCGATGATGAGCCTGGATTCCAATAAATGGCTTGAGGCCATGAAATCTGAGATAGGATCCATGTATGAGAACAAAGTATGGACTTTGATTGACTTGCCCGATGATCGGTGAGCCATTGAGAATAAATGGATCTTCAAGAGGAAGACAAACGCTGATAGTAGTGTTACTATCTACAAATCTCAAATTGTCGCAAAAGGTTTTCGACAAGTTCAAGGTGTTGACTACAATGAGATTTTCTCACTCGTATCGATGCTTAAAGTCTGTCCGAATCATGTTAGCAATTTCTCCATTTTATGAAATCTGGCAAATGGATGTCAAAACTACATTCCTTAATGGATTTATTAAAGAAGAGTTGTATATAATGCAACTAGAAGGTTTTCTCAATCCTAAAGGTGCTAACAAAGTGTGCAAGCTCTAGCGATCCGTCTATGGACTAGTGCAAGCATCTCGGAGTTGGAATATACGTTTTGATGAGTTGATCAAAGCATATAGTTTTATACAGACTTATGTTAAAGCCTGTATTTACAACAAAGTGAGTGGGAGCACTATAGCCTTTCTGATAAGTATATGTGAATGACATATTGTTGATCGAAAATGATGTAGAATTTTTTGGAAAGCATAAAGGAGTGTTTGAAAGGAATTTTCAAAGAAAGACCTTGGTGAAGCTACTTACATATTGGGCATCAAGATCTATAGAGATAAATCAAGACGCTTGATAAGATTTTTAAATGAGTACATACCTTGACAAGATTTTGAAGTAGTTCAAAAGGGAACAGTCAAAGAAGCAGTTCTTGCCTGTATTGCAAGGTGTAAAGTTGAGTAAGACTCAAAACCCGACCACAACAGAAAATAGAAAGAGAATGAAAGTCATTCCCTATGCCTCAGCCATAGGTTCTATAAAGTTGTAACACCCTCGATGCGACTATATCTCCCACGTGTCGAGGCACGACTTAGAGGCATAATCGCATTGAAGGCATATGTCGCAAGTTAGGCAATCTTCACAACATCCCATGTAATATAGATCATAAAAGGGTAGATAACATAGTTGGCTTACACTCGCCACGTCAATCAAGTACATAAACAACATTACATCATTCAAACACTCATGGCCCGACTACGGCGCCAAAATAAAAGATAACCCAACATGCGACACGGTCCCGATCACCCCCAACTGGGCACCACTACTGATCATCAGGAAAGGAAACATAGTATCGTTGAGAGTCCTCGTCGAACTCCCACTTGAGCTCGAGCGCGTCACCTGGAGCGGAATCATCAGGCCCTGCATCTGGTGTAATAGTAATCTGTGAGCCACAGGGACTCAGCAATCTCGCACCCTCGCGATCAAGACTATTTAAGCTTATAGGCAAGGCAAGGTAAATATGTGGAGCTGCAGCAAGCGACTAGCAAATATGGTGGCTATCCTGTTCGCAAAAGAGAGCGAGAAGAGGAGGCAAAGTGCGAGCGAGAAACTAGAGAGCAACCTGCGCAAGCATTACTCCAACACCGTGTTCACTTCCCGGACTCCGCCGAGAAGAGACCATCACGGTAACTCACACTGTTGATTCATTTTAGTTAAGTTAAGGTTCAAGTTATCTACAACCGGACATTAAAAAATTCCCATCTTCCCATAACCGCGGGCACGTCTTTCGAAAGTTCAAATCCCTGCAGGGGAGTCCCAACTTAGCCCATGACAAGCTCTCACGGTCAACGAAGGAATAGACCTCCTCCCGAGACGTTCCGATCAGACTTGGTACCTCGGTTCTTCAAGACACTTCGATAGGTTAAAACAAATCCAGCAACACCGCCCGAATGTGCTAACAAATCCCGATAGGAGCTGCACATATGTCATTCTCAGGGCACACTCAGATAGGTCAAGCTACGAGTAAAACCAACCCTCGAGTTTCCCCGAGGTGGCCCCGCAGGCTGCCTGGTTCGGACCAACACTCAGAGGGGGGGGGGTTAAAATAAGATGACCCTCGAGCTCTGGAAACCCAAGGGAAAAATAGGCTAGGTGGCAAATGGTAAAACCAAGGTTGGGCATTGCCGGAAAAGCTTTAATCAAGACGAACTATCAAGGGGTTCCCATTATAACCCAACCGCTTAAGGAATGCAAAATCCGGGAACATAACACCGATATGACGGAAACTAGGGCGGCAAGAGTGGAACAAAACACTAGGCGAGAGGCCGAGCCTTCCACCCTTTACCAAGTATATAGATGCATTAAGATAACATGGCAAAATAATGATATCCCAACAAGAAAATAATGTTCCAACAAGGAGCGGTCTCCAATCTTCACCTGCAACTAGCAACGCTATAAGAGGGGCTGAGCAAAGCGGTAACATAGCCAATCAACGGTTTGCTAGGACATGGTGGGTTAGAGGTTTGACATGGCAATTTGGGAGGCTTGCAAGCAAGTGGTAGGCATCGTAGCATTGGCATAGCAAAAGAGCGAGCATCTAGCAAAGCAAAGATAGTAGTGATTTCGACGGTATGATCATCTTGCCTGCAAAGTTGTCAGAGTAGACTGGATCCTCGAAAGCAAACTCAACGGGCTCCTCGTTAGCAAAATCGTCTCCCGGATCTACCCAAACAAGACAAACAAGCAAACGAAGCATAATCAACCACGTGCAAGGATCAACAATATGATGCAAAGATGGTATGCTATGCGGGATGCGATGCGGGATGCATATGCAAGATTTGACAAGGGATGCATGAACCTAGCATCAACTTGGAAAACCAAGTGTTCCACTGGAAAGATGAGATGAAATCGCTTAAAAATGATATAAAGAACGCCGGAATCGGAGTTACGGTTTGGAAATGGCAAGCGATTCAAATATGACGTCGGTCTGCGATTTACAGCAAGTAGCCATCTAAATGCAACGAGATGAACATGCTACAGCACTCAACCATGACAACAAAATACATGGCAGGGATGCATTCATGATTCTTAACAAAAGTCTAGCACTGAGCTACGGCCAATTCATCCATTAACAGGTTCAAACAAGCATGGCAAAAATGCATATGGCAAACAGATTTCAGACTTAGTGAAATTAACACTTGTCTGGAATTTCAGATCAGGTAGCACTCTTCGAAGCATCAAAACTATATGCTACAGAACATGGACAAGGCAAAGTAAAGCATGGAATGGCGATACTCAAAGAGCTTAACAAAAGTCCCTTAGTGACCTTGAGCCAAAAGGGATCAGAAAATACGATTGCAAGCATGTGAACATGGCAAAAACATAATCAGTTCTCAGACTTAGTGAAAACTGGAGCATGCTGAAACAGATATCAAGTAGGCATGTTTACGAGATCGATGCACTCACTACAGAGCAAGTCATGGCAAACTAAGCATACACCCATCAAGAATACACAAAATACAAGCTAGACATGGCAAGAACAATAGCATAGCATGCACGGATCAACTACAACATCCATGGCAAAATCGCTAACAAGTAGACAATCTGTCCAGATTCACGAAGTAGCAAAAGTAGAGCTCGATTGGCTCAAGCTAGGGTGCTCTATAATTACAAACAAAGGCATGGATGGATAGAGCACTAAACGATTAGCAAAACATCCTTAGTGACCATCCTCAAAAGAGGCACGGATCACTAGGAAACAACATGAACATATGGCATCATGAGAAAAACAGATCAAGGACTTAGTGGAATTGCTAAGTCCCTGAAATCAGCATTACCAAGTGCCTCACTTCGCAAGCTTGTGCTAGTCACCACACACATCACAAAAATACATGGGTTGCACCTCTGGAAAGATGGCAAAACCCTTAACAAAACATATGTAGAGCTCATGGGCATATCATGCACACAATAATCATGGCAAAAATGAAAAATATCTAAATGGAGTAGCAGATCTGACAATTATCTCAAGTAGCACTCTTCTAACAGCATTTCTGGCATCAAGATGAACTCAAATGAAAATGATGCAATGGAATGAAATGATGTACTCTCTGAGATGAACATTTTGATATGCTATATGCCAAAAACGGAGCTACGTATGCGGAGGTATAGCATGATGAACATGAGCAAATAATCTGCAGACTTAGGCGAAATAAAAAGGTTAACCCTAGGGTTTGAATTCCAGATCTGAGATCCGGGGCACATTTCCCGAGGTCTACCGGAATCACTGTTCACCGGAGGAGCTCGTGGTGGCCGGAGCTCGTGGCCGTCGCCAGACTTGGAGGATCTAGCCGGAGGAGGACGGGGGCGGCACCGGTGGGGCGATGGCGGGCGGTGGCCGGACCGGGTGTGGCGGCGCGCGGGCGAGTCGCCGGCGAAGAGGCAAAGCCCGGCGAGGTGGGCCGTGGCGGCGCCGGCCAGTGAGGCGGCTCGGTCACGGGGAAGAAGGCGGCGGGGATCCCAGGCGCGGGCGCGAGGCAGCTCGGGCCGCGGGGGCCTGCCCCGGGCCGCGTGGGCCGATGCGGTGGGAGACGGCGACGGCGAACGGCGGCGTGCCACGTGGCGGCGGGGAGGCAGATCGGACGTGTCCGGCTTCGTCCGGACGTGTCCGGCGGCGGCGAGATCTGATTTTTTAGGGTTTAGGAGAGGGGATCCGCGAATTTGGAGGAGGGGGTCTTTATATAGGCATAGGGGGAGCTAGGAGAGTCCAAATGAGGTGCGGTTTTCGGACACGCGATCGTGATCGAACGCTCTAGATGATGGAGAGGGTTTTGGTGGGTTTTGGGCCAAAGTGGAGGGGTGTTGGGCTGCAACACACGAGGCCTTTTTGGTCCCTCGGTTAACCGTTGGAGCATCAAACGAAGTCCAAATGGTACGAAACTTGACAGGCGGTTTACCGGTAGTGAACCAATGCCGCTTGGCAAGTCTCGGTCCAATCCGGAAATGTTTAATCCCCACACACGAAAGAAAGGTAGAAATGACCACCGAAGGAGAACGAAGCGCCGGAATGCAAAACGGACAACGGGGAAAATGCTCGAATGCATGAGATAAACACGTATGCAAATGCAATGCACATGATGACATGATATGAGATGCATGACAACGACAACAAAATACGGAGACAAAAACCCGAACCCGAGAAAATAAAATAACTTAACGCCGGAAACGGCAAGAGTTGGAGTACAAATTGGGTAAGTTACATCCGGGGTGTTACAACACTCCACCACTACGAAAGGATCTCGTCACGAGATCTAGGATTGAAAGAATGCCGGGTATTCAGAACGGAGGTGATCCTCGCGTTCCCAGGTAGCTTCACGGTCGGAATGGTGTGACCACTTGACTTTGAGGAATTTGATTGACTTGTTGCGAGTCTTGCGTTCAGTCTCTTCGAGAATAGCAACGGGGTGCTCACGATAGGAGAGATCTTCTTGGAGCTCAATGTCCTCGAAGTTGGCGGTGCGGTCAGGAGTCTTGAAGCACTTTCAGAGCTGAGAGACATGGAACACATCATGAACATTTGCAAAGTTTTTGAAGGAAGCTCGAGTTGATAGGCGAGATCGCCTCTCTTGCTGACAATCTTGAAAGGTCGCACGTATCTGGGGGCAAGCTTCCCTTTGATACCGAAGCGACGAGTACCTTTCATAGGAGAGACGAGGAGGTAAACATGATCTCTGATCTCGAAAGCCAAATCATGGTGCTTACTGTCATAGTAGCTCTTCTGACGGGATTGGGCTGCTTTGAGGTTATCTCGAATGACTTTGCACATTTCCTCTACCTCTGTGATTAAGTCATTACCCAAAAGCTGACGTTCACCGGTTTCGGACCAGTTGAGAGGGGTACGACACTTCCTGCCATACAGAATTTCAAATGGGGCCTTGCTCAAACTTGCTTGAAAACTGTTGTTGTAGGAGAATTCAGCATAAGGAAGACAATCATCCCACTTCATCCTGAAGGAGATCACACAAGCCCTGAGCATATCTTCAAGAATCTGGTTGACACGCTCGACTTGACTGCTAGTTTGAGGATGGAAAGCTGTGCTGAAGCGGATGTTGGTGCCCATGGCCTTCTGAAAAGAATCCCAAAACTTGGAGGTAAAGATGCTGCCACGGTCTGAAGAGATCACTTGTGGAATACCGTGCAGAGAGACAATTCGAGAGGTATAGAGTTCCGCCAATTGAGATGAAGTGATTAACTCTTTGATAGGCAGAAAGTGAGCCACTTTAGTGAGTTTGTCTATGACAACGAATATAGCATCATTGCCACACTTGGACTTTGGAAACCCAGTCACGAAGTCCATTTCAATGTGGTCAAACTTCCATTCTGGAATGGCAAGAGGTTGGAGGAGACCAGCTGGCCTTTGGTGTTCTGCCTTCACTCTTCTGCAGACATCACATTCATTCACGAATTGAGCAATCTCGCGCTTCATTCGAGTCCACCAATAAGCCTGCTTGAGGTCCTGATACATCTTCGTGCTCCCAGGGTGGATGGAGAGGAGAGAATTGTGAGCCTCGTTCATGATCACTTTACGGAGGTCACCTTTGGGCACAACAATACGATCCTTGAAGAAGAGAGTATCCTTGTCATCAAGGCGGTAGCACTTGTACTTGGGTTGACTCTTGGCAATCCCAATCTTCACCTTTTTCACCATAGCATCAAGAAGCTGAGCTTGACGAATCTAGTCTTCCAAGGTTGGAGAGACTTGAAGGTTGGCGAGGAAACCTTGAGGGACAACTTGCAGATTAAGTTTGCGGAAAGCTTCACAAAGCTCGGGTTGATAAGGCTTGAGAATCAGACTGTTGCAATAAGTCTTTCTGCTCAATGCGTCAGCAATCACATTGGCCTTGCCTGGAGTATACTCGATACTCGGATTATACTCTTGAATCATTTCGACCCATCGAGTTTGCCTGAGGTTGAGATTAGGCTGAGTGAAGATGTACTTGAGACTCTTGTGGTCAGTGAAGATGTCCACTTTTCTTCCCAATAAGAGATGTCTCCAAGTCAAAAGAGCATGCACAACTGCTGCCAACTCGAGATCATGAGTGGGGTAGTTCTTCTCATTAGGCTTCAACTGGCGAGAGGTATAAGCAACAAATTTCTTCTCTTGCATCAATACTGCGCCAAGACCTTGGAGAGAGGCATCACAAAAGACCTCGTACGGATTGGATTCATCAGGCGGAGTCAGAACTGGAGCAGTGATCAATTTCTCTTTCAAAGTGTTGAAAGCAATGTCACACTTCGGAGACCAAACGTACTTGACGTGCTCCTGGAGAAGATTTGAGAGAGGCTTCACGATCTTAGAAAAGTTTTCAACGAATCTTCGACAGTAGCTTGCGAGACCGAGGAAGCTATGAAGTTGCTTCACGTTCTGAGGAGGTTCCCAATTCACAATTGCAGACACCTTCTCAGGATTCACCGCAGTGCCCTTGGCAGAGATGATATGACCAAGATAAAGAACCTCATCGAGCCAAAATTCGCACTTGGAGAACTTGGCGTAGAACTGGTGCTCCCTCAGCTTATCGAGTTCCAAACGCAAGTGCTTGGCATGATCTTCCTTGTTCTTCGAGAAAACCAGAATGTCGTCGAGATAGACCAAAACAAAGTCATTGGTGTAGGCATTGAAGATGAAGTTCATCATGCGAGAGAAAGTCGGAGGAGCGTTGACAAGGCCAAAAGACATGACAATGTATTCATATGAACCATAGCTTGTTCTGAAAGCCGTCTTGGGAATATCTTGCTCACGGATTCGAATCTGATGATAACCCATACGGAGATCAAGCTTGGAGAATACTTGGGCACCTTTGAGTTGTTCGAACAGCTCGTTGATGTTGGCAAGTGGGTATTTGTTGTTGATGGTCTTCTTGTTCAATGGACGGTAATCAACACAAAGTCAGTCTGTTCCATCCTTCTTCTTCACAAAAAGAACACCACAACCCCACGGAGAAGAACAAGGCCGGATGAGACCCATTCTCTCTTGAATATCGAGTTGCTTCTTCAGCTCCTTCAACTCTTCAGGTCCGAGCTTGTAAGGACGCTTGCACACTGGTTCCGTGCCAGGCTCAAGATCAATGACGAATTCAACTGGCCGGTGCGGAGGCATTCCTGGAAGCTCTTCTGGAAAGACGTCTTGATATTCGCAAACGACTGGAATTTGCGAGATAGCATCTGGTTCACCCTTCTCATTGAGAGAAAACAAACGGATGGTATCATCACGAGCGGCAAAGACAATTACATCCTCAGATGAATGAGTCAATTGAATCTGCCTGGCTGCACAGTCAAGATGTGCCTTGTGCTTAGAAAGCCAATCCATTCCGAGAATAAGATCAATATCCGAGTTGCCAAGAACCATTGGGGAAGAAAGAAACTTGTAGTCGCCCAAGGTGATAGTAACATCTGGCACCTCCAGACTTGCACTCAAACGTTTGCTAGGAGAAATGATATCCATTTGTTTACCCAAATGAGACGAAACGAACTCATGCTTGGTAAAAAATGGCTTTGACATGAAACAATGCGATGCACCAGTGTCAAAAAGAACTCTTGCGGGAATATCGTTAACAGGAAGGTTACCCATGATGACATCTGATGAGTCCTCTGCCTGAGCTGCGTTCATCAAGTTGACCTTGGCGTGCTTGGGGTTATGCTTGACCACAACTGTACTTGCCGATCTGACAGGAGGAGGAGGAAGACGCCTCTAGTTGAGACACTTGTTGGCATAGTGACCCTTCTATTGGCACTTGTTACACGTGACCTCTGAAAGTGGATGGTGGTACGGAGCACTCGATCTTGGAGCTTGAGACGAAGTCTTGTTCTGAAAGCCAGGGTTGGGTGGGTGGGAAGATCCACTGCCACCTTTGCTCTTCTGCTGATACGGCTGACAGAACGGAGG
Organism: Triticum dicoccoides; assembly: GCF_002162155.2. Lineage (NCBI taxonomy): Eukaryota > Viridiplantae > Streptophyta > Magnoliopsida > Poales > Poaceae > Triticum > Triticum dicoccoides. The sequence goes on along the minus strand of NC_041390.1, from coordinate 173,065,940 downwards.
AGGAGGAAGCCAATACTTCTGCTGCTTGGCCACTTGAGTAGAGGAAGAAGGAGTAGCATCCCTGACTCGCTTCTTGGAAGCATCACACCTCAGTTGAGCGGCCTCTTGCTTCAGTGCCATGTTGTAGAACTCATCGTACCTCAAGGGCTCAAAGAGAACAAGAGCTAGCTGGATTTCTTCTCTGAGACCACCCCTGAACTGGTATATCATGCTCTTCTCATCAGGGACGTCCTGCTTAGCAAAGCGGGCAAGCTTCTGAAACAACTTGTTGTAGTCATAGACAGACAAAGAGCCTTGCTTCAGGTTGCGGAATTCCTCATGCTTGCTTTCAACCACGCTCTGAGGGATATGGTGAGCTCTGAAATCTTGATGGAATTCATCCCAGGTAATTACATGTCCACCTCTGGAATCCTTGTACTGCTGGAACCATTCTGTAGATTGATCTTTGAATTGGAAGGAAGCGAACTTGACGAAGTCCTCAGGCCTGACGTTACTGCACTCGAAATGCTTGCACAGATCCACAAGCCAATCGTCAGCATCGGTTGCCTCAACACAATTGCTAAAAGTCTTTGGCCCGTTAGCAAGGAACTGGTTGAGTGTAGCAAAGTGATTCTGATTGTTGCCTTGGTTCCCTTGGTTGCCTTGATTGTGCTCTTGGAGAATTTGCATGATCAACTGTGTGTTTGCATTGGTTGCGGCCATCACAGCTTCCCATGCCTCCGGAGGAGGTGGAGGTGGTGGCGGATCAGGATTCGGAGTCGTGCGCGTTGGAGGAGCCATCCTGAAGAGGTTGACATCCATTAGCACATTGATAGACAAATATTGAAGCTGAATCCAACGGAATGAAAATTGCAACATATAGTCTTCACATCCAAACAAAATGAACGAATGCAGTCCTCTTGAAATGGTCACATATCCATAAATTGAGAAGCCACTTACAATTAAGGTAGAGAAATAAATCGACAAGGTACGGATCAAGAACGGATACTCGGTAAGAAATCCCAATCTCAAACAAACTATCCGTGGAAGAAGAACTAGAGCTACTAGAATCCCCACCTATGAAACTCCCGAACCTTTCCGGTTATGCAATCAGGTGTTGGGGATACAGGAGAAGCATAATATCTCACCCAAATCTAGCAAATCCTACATCCAGCTGTATCCATCCTTTAACACATAACCGAGAAAAACTTCGGAAACCATCTACCTCAACCATCAAAAAGCATCCGTTATACTAGTTATGGCGATACTCCCGAACTCCCGCCCCACTACTAGGTGGCGTCGAGGTTATCTCACCAACGAACTGCATAAAAGAGATTTTCGATGTCGGCGTACTAAACGTAGGTATTCCAGAACTGCAATGATAAAATTATGACAACAACACCTCAGAGCTCAACTCCCCGGGACACTTCCACAAAACCCCTGACAGGAGGCACCAAGACAATGTTCTCATCATAAAACCATCGGAACGATTCCAAGATACCCGCGTGATAGGAAAAAATTTTAGTGAAATTTGAGAAGAGAAGAGTCAAAACTCTACGTCAGGATTCCTTACCAGAGCGATGAGGAGACTGGAAAGTAAAAAGAATTCCTAAACTCTCCGATATATAATTCCTAAATGACTCAAAACATTTTTTTCTAGACACAACTCGGCTGCTAAAAACGATCAATCAGTGGGGGCTCCTAAGGTCGAGGAAGGCTCTGATTACCAACTTGTAACACCCTAGATGCGACTATATCTCCCACGTGTCGAGGCACGACTTAGAGGCATAATCGCATTGAAGGCATATGTCGCAAGTTAGGAAATCTTCACAACATCCCATGTAATATAGATCATAAAAGGGGAGATAACATAGTTGGCTTACACTCGCCACGTCAATCAAGTACATAAACAACATTACATCATTCAAACACTCATGGCCCGACTACGGCGCCAAAATAAAAGATAACCCAACATGCGACACGGTCCCGATCACCCCCAACTGGGCACCACTACTGAACATCAGGAAAGGAAACATAGTATCGTTGAGAGTCCTCGTCGAACTCCCACTTGAGCTCAAGCGCATCACCTGGAGCGGAATCATCAGGCCCTGCATCTGGTGTAATAGTAATCTGTGAGCCACAGGGACTCAGCAATCTCGCACCCTCGCGATCAAGACAATTCAAGCTTATAGGTAAGGCAAGGTAAATATGTGGAGCTGCAGCAAGCGACTAGCAAATATGGTGGCTATCCTGTTCGCAAAAGAGAGCGAGAAGAGGAGGCAAAGCGCGAGAGAGAAACTAGAGAGCAACCTGCGCAAGCATTACTCCAACATCGTGTTCACTTCCCGGACTCCGCCGAGAAGAGACCATCACGGTAACTCACATTGTTGATTCATTTTAATTAAGTTAAGGTTCAAGTTATCTACAACCCGACATTAACAAATTCCCATCTGCCCATAACCGCGGGCACGGCTTTCGAAAGTTCAAATCCTTGCAGGGGAGTCCCAACTTAGCCCATGACAAGCTCTCACGGTCAACGAAGGAATAGACCTCCTCCCGAGACGTTCCGATCAGACTCGGTACCTCGGTTCTTCAAGACACTTCGATAGGTTAGAACAAATCCAGAAACACCGCCCGAATGTGCCGACAAATCCCGATAGGAGCTGCACATATCTCCTTCTCAGGGCACACTCATATAGGTCAAGCTACGAGTAAAACCAACCCTCGAGTTTCCCCGAGGTGGCCCCGCAGGCTGCCTGGTTTGGACCAATAGTCAGAGGAGCACTGGCCCCGGGGGGGTTTAAAATAAGATGACCCTCGGGCTCCGGAAACCCAAGGGAAAAAGAGGCTAGCTGCCAAATGGTAAAACCAAGGTTGGGCATTGCTGGAAAAGCTTTAATCAAGACGAACTATCAAGGGGTTCCCATTATAACCCAACCGCGTAAGGAACGCAAAATCCGGGAACATAACACCGATATGACGGAAACTAGGGCGGCAAGAGTGGAACAAAACACTAGGGGAGAGGCCGAGCCTTCCACCCTTTACCAAGTATATAGATGCATTAAGATAACATGGCAAAATAATGATATCCCAACATGAAAATAATGTTCCAACAAGGAGCGGTCTCCAATCTTCACCTGCAACTAGCAACGCTATAAGAGGGGCTGAGCAAAGCGGTAACATAGCCAATCAACGGTTTGCTAGGACATGGTGGGTTAGAGGTTTGACATGGCAATTTGGGAGGCTTGCAAGCAAGTGGTAGGCATCGTAGCATTGGCATAGAAAAAGAGCGAGCATCTAGCAAAGCAAAGATAGTAGTGATTTCGAGGGTATGATCATCTTGCCTGCAAAGTTGTCAGAGTTGACTGGATCCCCGAAAGCAAACTCAATGGGCTCCTCGTTAGCGAACTCGTCTCCCGGATCTACCCAAACAAGACAAACAAGCAAACGGAGCACAATCAACCACGTGCAAGGATCAACAATATGATGCAAAGATGGTATGCTATGCGGGATGCGATGCGAGATGCATATGCAAGATTTGACAAGGGATGCATGAACCTGGCCTCAACTTGGAAAACCAAGTGTGCCACTGAAAAGATGAGATGAAATCGCTTGAAACGATATAAAGAACACCGGAATCGGAGTTACAGTTTGGAAATGGCAAGCGATTCAAATATGACGTAGGTCTGCGATTTACAGCAAGTAGCCATCTAAATGCAACGAGATGAACATGCTACAGCACTCAACCATGACAACAAAATACATGGCAGGGATGCACTCATGATGCTTAACAAAAGTCTAGCATTGAGCTACGGCCAATTCATCCATTAACAGGTTCAAATAAGCATGGCAAAAATGCATATGGCAAACAGATTTCAGACTTAGTGAAATTAACAGTTGTCTAGAATTTCAGATCAGGTAGCACTCTTCGGAGCATCAAAACTACATGCTACAGGACCTGAACATGGCAAAGTAAAGCATGGAATGGAGCTACTCAAAGAGCTTAACAAAAGTCTCTTAGTGACCTTGAGCCAACAGGGATCGGAAAATACGATTGCAAGCATATGAACATGGCAAAAACATAATCAGTTCTCAGACTTAGTGAAAACTGGAGCATTCTGAAACAGATATCAAGTAGGCATGTTTACGAGCTCGATGCACTCACTACAGAGCAAGTCATGGCAAACTAAGCATACACCCATCAATAATACACAAAATACAAGCTAGACATGGCAAGAACAATAGCATAGCATGCACGGATCAACTACAACATCCACGGCAAAATCGCTAACAAGTAGACAATCTGCACAGATTCACGAAATAGCAAAAGTAGAGCTCGATTGGCTCAAGTTAGGGTGCTCCATAATTGCAAAGAAAGGCATGGATGGATAGAGCACTAAAGGATTATCAAAACATCCTTAGTGACCATCCTCAAAAGAGGCACGGATCACTAGGAAACAACATGAACATATGGCATCATGAGAAAAACAGATCAAGGACTTAGTGGAATTGCTAAGTCCCTGAAATCAGCATTACCAAGTGTCTCACTTCGCAAGCTTGTGCTAGTCACCACACACATCACAAAAATACATGGGTTGCACCTCTGGAAAGATGGCAAAACCCTTAACAAAACATATGTAGAGCTCATGGGCATATCATGCACACAATAATCATGGCAAAAATGACAAATATCTAAATGGAGTAGCAGATCTGATAATTATCTCAAGTAGCACTCTTCTAACAGCATTTCGGGCATCAAGATGAACTCAAATGAAAATGATGCAATGGAATGAAATGATGTACTCTCTGAGACAAACATTTTGATATGCTATATGCCAAAAACAGAGCTACGGATGCGGAGATATAGCATGATGAACATGAGCAAATAATCTGCAGACTTAGGCGAAATAAAAAGGTCAACCCTAGGGTTTGAATTCCAGATCTAAGATCCGGGGCACGTTTCCCGAGGTCCGCCGGAATCACTGTTGACCGGAGGAGCTTGTCGCGGCCGGAGCTCGTGGCCGTCGCCGGACTTGGGGGATCCGGTCGGAGGAGGACGGGGGCGGCACCGGCGAGGCGATGGCGGGCGGTGGCCGGACAGGGTGTGGCGGCGCGCGGGCGAGTCGCCGGCGACGAGGCAAAGCCCGGCGAGGTGGGCCGTGGCGGCGCCGGCCGGTGAGGCGGCTCGGCTGCGGGGAAGAAGGCAGCGGGGATCCCAGGCGCGGGCGCGGGGCGGCTCGGGCCGCGGGGGCCTGCCCCGGGCCGCGCGGGCCGATGCGGTGGGAGACGGCGGCGGCGAACGGCGGCGTGCCACGTGGTGGCGGGAAGGCAGATCGGACGTGTGCGGCTTCGTCCGGACGTGTCCGGTGGCGGCGAGATCTGATTTTTTAGGGTTTAGGAGAGGGGATCTGCGAATTTGGAGGAGGGGGTCTTTATATAGGCATAGGGGGAGCTAGGAGAGTCCAAATGAGGTGCGGTTTTTGGCCACGCGATTGTGATCGAATGCTCTAGATGATGGAGAGGGTTTTGGTGGGTTTTGGGCCAAAGTGGAGGGGTGTTGGGCTGCAACACACACGAGGCCTTTTTGGTCCCTCGGTTAACCGTTGGAGCATCAAACGAAGTCCAAATGGTACGAAACTTGAGAGGCGGTCTACCGGTAGTGAACCGAGGCCGCTTGGAAAGTCTCGGTCAAATCCGGAAATGTTTAATCCCCACACACGAAAGAAAGGTAGAAATGACCACCGGAGGAGAACGAAGCGCCGGAATGCAAAACGGACAATGGGGAAAATGCTCGAATGCATGAGATGAACACATATGCAAATGCAATGCACATGATGACATGATATGAGATGCATGACAACGACAACAACACACGGAGACAAAAACCCGAACCCGAGAAAATAAAATAACTTAACGCCGGAAACGGCAAGAGTTGGAGTACAAATTTGGTAAGTTACATCTGGGGTGTTACAAAAGTATGCTATGCTATGTACCAGACCTATTGTGTACCTTGCCTTGAGTTTGGCAAGGGGGTTTGATAGTGATCCAGGAGTGGACCACTGGACAACAGTCAAAGTTATCCTTAGTTACCTAAGAGGACTAAGGAAATATTTCTTAGTTATGGAGGTGATAAAGAGTTCGTCGTAAAGAGTTACATCGATGCAAGCTTTTACACCAATCCGGATGACTCTGAGTCTCAATCAGGATACATATTGAAAGTGGGAGGAATTAGCTAGAGTAGCTTCATGCAGAGCATTGTAGACATAGAATATTTGCAAAATACATACGGCTCTGAATGTGGTAGACCCGTTAACTAAACTTCTCTCACAAGGAAATCATGATCACACCTCAGTACTCTCTGGGTGTTAATCACATAGCAATGTGAACTAGTCTATTAACTCTAGTAAACCCTTTGGGTATTAGTCACATGGCGATGTGAAGTAATCACATAAAGATGTGAACTATTGGTGTTAGATCACATGACGATGTGAACTAGATTATTGACTCTAGTGCAAGTGGGAGACTGAAGGAAATATGCCCCAGAGGCAATAATAAAGTTGTTATTTTATATTTCCTTATATCATGATAAATGTTTATTATTCATGCTAGAATTGTATTAACCGGAAACTTGATACATGTGTGGATACATAGACAAAACATTATGTCCCTAGTAAGCCTCTACTAGACTAGCTCATTAATCAAAGATGGTTAAGTTTCCTAACCATAGACATGTGGTGTCATTTGATGAGCGGGATCACATCATTAGGAGAATGATGTGATGAACAAGACCCATCCGTTAGCTTAGCATACTGATCATTAAGTTTTATTGCTATTGCTTTCTTCATGACTTATACATATTCCTTTGACTATGAGATTATGCAACTCCCGGATACGGGAGGAATACCTTGTGTGCTATCAAACATACAACATAACTGGGTGATTATAAAGATGCTCTACAGGTATCTCCGAAGGTGTTTCTTGGGTTGGCATAGACCGAGATTAGGATTTTTCACTCTGAGTATCGGAGAGGTATCTCTGGGCCCTCATGGTAATGCACATCATGATAAGCCTTGCAAGCAATGTGACTAATGTGTTAGTTGCGGGATGATGCATTACGGAACGAGTAAAGAGACTTGCTGGTAACGAGAATGAACTAGGTATGAATATACCGACAATTGAATCTCGGGCAAGTAACATACCGCTGACAAAGGGAATTACGTATGTTGTCATTACGGTTTGATCGATAAAGATATTCATAGAATATGTAGGAACCAATATGAGCATCCAGGTTCCGCTATTGGTTATTGACCGGAGAGGTGTCTCAGTCATGTCTACATAGTTCTCGAACCCGTAGGGTCTGCACGCTTAACATTCGATGGCAATCTGTATTATATGAGTTATGTGATTTGGTGACCGAATGTTGTTCGGAGTATCGGATGAGATCACAGACATGACGAGGAGTCTCTAAATGGTCGGGAGGTAAAGATTCATATATAGGATGATAGTATTCGGACACCGGAAGTGTTCCAAGGGTACCGAGTATGTATCGGGTCACCGGAAGGGGTTCCGGGCATCCCCCGGCAAAGATATGGGCCTTATTGGGCCAAGGGTGGGACAGACCAGCCCCTAGTGGGTTGTGCACCCCGATATGGCCGTCCTAAGTGGAGGAAGGAAAAAGGGGGAGGAAAGAAAATAGAGGGAATAGGATTCTCCCTTCCTTTCCCCTCTCCCCTCTTTCCTTCACCCCTCCAGAGATAAGGAAAGGGGGAGGCCAGATTGGAGGAGGCCCCCAAGTAGGATTCCTCCTACTTGGGGCACCCCATGGCTGTCCTCCTCCCCCTCCCACCTATATATATATATATATGGGGAGGGGGCGCCTAGAACACACAACAAACATTGTTAGCCGTGTGCGGCGCCCCCCTCCACACTTTACGCCTCCGGTCATATTCATGTATTGCTTAGGCGAAGCCCTATGCGGATCACCTCACCATCACCGTCACCATGCTGTCGTGCTTATGAAACTCTCCCTCGACACTTTGCTATATTAAGAGTTTGAGGGACGTCATTGAGCTGAACGTGTGTAGAACTCGGAGGTGCCATACGTTCGGTGCTTGATCGGTCGAAACGAGAAGAAGTTCGACTACATCAACCGCGTTAAACTAGCACTTCCACTTTAGGTCTACATGGGTACGTGGACACACTCTCTCCCTCTCGTTTCTATGCATCTCCTAGATAGATCTTGCGTGATCGTAGGAATTTTTTTTGAAGTTGAATGCTACGTTCCCCAACAGATTTGTCACTCCGCGTATCGGAGAGGTATCTCTAGGCCCTCTCGGAAATACACATCATAAGAAGCCTTGCAAGCAATGTGACTAATGAGTTAGTTGCGGGATGATGTATTATGGAAAGAGTAAACATACTTGTTGGTAACGAGATTGAACTAGGTATGAAGATACCGATGATCGAATCTCGGGCAAGTAACATACCAATGACTAAGGGAATAACGTATGTTGTCATAAGGTTCGAACGATAAAGATCTTCATAAAATATGTAGCAGCCAATATGGGCATCCAGGTTTTGCTACTGGCTATTGACCAGAGAGGTGTCTCGGTCATGTCTACATAGTTCTTGAACCCGTAGGGTCCGCACGCTTAACGTTCATTGACGATATAGTATTATATGAGTTATGTTTGTTGGTGAACGAATGTTGTTCGGAGTCCCGGACATGATCACAGACATGACGAGGAGCTCCAGAAAGGTCCAGAGGTAAAGATTGATATATGGGATAATAGTGTTCGGTCTGCGGAAAGGTTCCGGAATTCACCGGAAGGGGTTCTGGCTGTTTCCTGAAATGTTTTGGCACGAGAACACTTTATTTGGGCCAAAGGGGAAAGCCCACAAGGTTTTTGGAAAGCGCAAAAGGAAGTTTTGCGGAGTCCAGACGCCAGACGCCAGGGTCCTTGGCGTCTGGGTCCAGACATTGGGAACCCTAGCGTTTGGTGATACGTCTCCATTTTATCTACTTTTCCGAACTCTTTTCCCCTTGTTTTGGACTCTAACTTGCATGATTTGAAAGTAACTAACCCGGACTGATGATGTTTTCAGCAGAATTGGCATGGTGTTATTTTTGTGCAGAAATAAAAGTTCTCGGAATGACTTGAAAATTCATGGAGATGATTTTTGGAATTAATAAAAATACTGGTGAAAGAATCAATCGAAGGGGACCAGACCCTAGCCACAAGGGTGGGGGGCGCACCCACCCCCTAGACCTCCACCGACCTCAATTCCAACTCAATATATTCACGTTTGGGGAGAAAAAATTAGAGAGAAGGTGAGAGGATCAATATAGTTGACTAGAGGGGAGGGGGGGTGAATAGGCAACTAACAATTTTTAGCTTTTCTTGACCAATTTAAATTTGCATCAAAGTAGGTTGTCTATATATGCAACTAGGTGAGAAACCTATATGATGCAAAAACAACAAGTGCACGAGCAAGAAAGGGATACAACACAATATAAGCTTGCACAAGTAAAGGTAAGAGATAACCAAGAGTGGAACCGGTGGAGACGAGGATGTGTTACCGAAGTTCCTTCCCTTTGAGAGGAAGTACGTCTCCATTGGAGCGGTGTGGAGGCACAATGCTCCCCAAGAAGCCACTAGGGCCACCGTATTCTCCTCACGCCCTCACACAATGCGAGATGCCGTGATTCCACTGTTGGTGCCCTTGGAGGCGGCGACCGAACCTTTACAAACAAGGTTGGGGCAATCTCCACAACTTAATTGGAGGCTCCCAAAGACACCACGAAGCTTCACCACAATGGAGTATGGCTTCGCGGTGACCTCAACCGTCTAGGGTGCTCAAACACCCAAGAGTAACAAGATCCACAAGGGATTAGTGGGGGGAATCAAATTTCTCTTGGTGGAAGTGTAGATCGGGGCCTTCTCAACCAATCCCTAGAAAATCAACAAGTTTGATTGGCTAGGGAGAGAGATCGGGAAAAAATGGAGCTTTGAGCAACAATGGAGCTTAGAGAAGGAAGATGTTCAACTTGGGGAAGAAGACCCCCCTTTTGTAGTGAGAGGAAAAATCCAACCGTTACCCACCTACTCAGCCTGCAACATGCGGTACTACCGCACACACCCACGGTACTACCGTAGAGGCATGCGGTACTGCCGCTAGCACGATAGGAGCCACGTGAGGCCCTGTTGTACAGGGAAATGAGCGGTACTACTGCTCTCCCTTGCGGTACTACCACAAGGCAGGGCTCATCCTGGGCTAGGAAGGCACGGACTAATAAAATTACATCCGTGACTACTTCCGCTGAGTTTCGGTCAATGTAAAAATCCGGCACGGTACTACAACTCAAAGGGAGCGGTGAGGGAATCCTGAATTAGGGGGTCCTAGGACAGCTGGACTATATCCTTTGGCCGGACTGTTGGACTATGAAGATACAATATTGAAGACTTCGTCCCGTGTCCGGGTGGGACTCTCCTTTGCGTGGAAGGCAAGCTTGGCAATTCGGATATGTAGATCTCCTCCCTTGTAACCGACTCTGTGTAACCCTAGCCCCCTCCGTGTCTATATAAACCGGAGGGTTTAGTCCGTAGGACAATAACAATCATAATCATAGGCTAGCTTCTAGGGTTTAGCCTCTACGATCTCGTGGTAGATCAACTCTTGTAATACTCATATCATCAAGATCAATCAAGCAGGAAGTAGGGTATTACCTCCATCGAGAGGCCCCGAACCTGGGTAAACATTGTGTCCCCTGCCTCCTGTTACCATCTGCCTTAGACGCACAGTTCGGGTCCCCCTACCCGAGATCCGCCGGTTTTGACACCGACATTGGTGCTTTCATTGAGAGTTCCACTGTGTCATCACCATAAGGTTTGATGGCTCCTTCGATCATCGACAACGATGCGATCCACGGTGAGGTTTTTCTCCCCGGACAGATCTTCATATTCGGCGGCTTTGTACTGTGGGCCAACTCGCTTGGCCATCTGGAGCAGATCGAGAGCTACGCCCCTGGCCATCAGGTCAGGTTTGGAAGCTTGAACTATATTGCCGACATCTGCGGAGACTTGATCTTCGACGGATTTGAGGCCATGTCAGGTGCGCCGCACAGTCACGACAAGCATGACTTATCTCTGCCGTAGGACGGTGTTCAGGGAGATTACACCTGTGGCTGCTCCGGCCCTCAATCCGGAGTAGATCGTGCCGTCCGATGATGGGTGGATGGATTCCGCCACGGAGGCCACACGCCCAGCGGCGACAAAGCCGAATACTAACTCCACCCCCTATGAGACATGTGTCGCCGGACCCTTGGATTCATCCCCAGCCACATGCTCCGAACCGCCTGCATCAGTGCCTATTGAATCTGATTGGGCACCAATCATGGAGTTTACCTCCGCGGATATCTTTCAGCACTCGCCCTTGGGCGACATGCTAAATTCATTGAGATCTCTCTCCTTGTCAGGAGACCCTTGGCTGAACTATATCCGGTTCGAGTGGGAAGCAGACGACAAAGAAATTTGTCCCCCACCCACCACCCACTTAATAGCCACTATCGACGACTTAACCGACATGATTGATTTTGGCTCCGAAGACATCGACGGTATGGACGACGATGTAGGAAAAGAGCAGGAACCACCGCCCATAGGGCGCTGGACAGCCACTTCATCACACGATATATACATGGTGGATACACCCAAAGAAAACAATGACGAGGAATAGAGGGACGCAGCAGAGGATAATCCCCTCGAGAAGCAATCAAAGCGACGACGTAGGCGCCACTCCAAATCCCACCTCGGCAAAAACAGCGATAACGGCACAAGAAATAATAATATCTCGGTCGGCTCCAAAGAAAACGACGACCACATGGACCCAGCGACAGAGCAGGATGAACCAGCGAGCGGCGAACATAGTACGGAGCCACCGTCTGATCACGGCGACACCGAGGGTAAAGCTCATCAACCTGTCTCCGGAGAGGAGAACAGTCCAGATGATGATGCACACATCATCCCAGAAAGGCACTTGGAGCAAGAGGACCTCCATAGAAGGTTTATTGCCACCGCGAGGAGTCTGAAGAAGAAGAATCAAAGGCTTAAGGCCACGCAAAATACACTCAACAGTAGATGGAACAAAGTGCTCGACACTAAAGAAAAGTACGGTGGCAGCTGCCACACAAAGAGCTATCCAAAGCGCAAGATGCTGCCCGAATTCGATGACGAGGCTCTAGAGCCTATACGGCCGAAAAATAAAATGACCGATCAGCCAGATCGACCACCCTGTGGCCGCGATAGGGCGGCTAACGATGTCACACATAAGTCAGCACACGATTTACGTAAGGACTCAGACCAAAAATCCGGTATGACCAGGTCCATCGATCTAGGAAGAGCGCTCCGATACAGAATCAAAACCGAACACTACAACCGTCAGAATGCTATGACACATCCAAATACAGGGGTGCCGCGCACCCCCTATGCTTCACCGATGAGGTTCTGGATCACGAATTCCCAGAAGATTCAAACCCGTGAACATAGAGGCATACGACGGAACGACAAACCCTGGGGTTTGGATTGAGGACTTTATCCTCCATATCCACATGGCTCGCGGAGATGATCTCCACGCCATCAAATACTTGCCCCTCAAGTTGAAAGGATCAGCTCGACACTGGCTGAAGAGCCTCCCTGAAAATTGAATTGGAAGTTGGGAAGAGCTTGAAGATGCTTTTAGAGCTAATTTTCAAGGGACCTATGTCCGACCTCCGGATGCAGACGATTTAAGTCATATAATTCAACAGCCCGGAGAGTCATCCCGGAAGGTTTGGAACATATTCCTCACTAAGAAGAATCAAATTGTCGACTGCCCGGACGCCAAAGCCTTAGCGGCTTTCAAACACAGCGTCCGGGATGAATGGCTCGCTAGACACCTCGGCCAGGAAAAACCGAGGACAATGGCAGCCCTAACAAGCCTTATGACCCGCTTTTGCGCAGGCGAAGACAGTTGGCTGGCCCGTAGCGGCACCAGCAACCCAGGCACATCCGAAGTCAGGGATGGAAATGGAAAACCACGACGCAATAAAAGCAAGCGTCGAAACAATGAAGACAACCCAGACAACACGGCGGTAAACGCCGGATTCAGGAGCTCTCGACCCGATCAACGGAAAAAGCCATTTACAGGCAGTAGAGATGGACCGTCCAGCCTAAACAAGATTCTAGACAGACTATGTCAGATTCATGGCACCTCCGACAAACCCGCAAATCACACCAACAGAGAATGTTGGGTCTTCAAGCAGGCCGGCAAGCTAAACGCCGAACACAAGGGGAGGGAGACACCAAGCGAATACGAGGATGAGCCTTGTTAGCCGAACACGGGGGGACAGAAAAATTCCCACCAGAGGTCAAAACAGTCAACATGATTCATGTAACGAAGAGGAGGAGCAAACATGCACTCCAAGACGTATGCACCGTGGAGCCCTCTACCCCCAAGTTCAACCCTTGGTCGGCCTGCCCGATCACTTTTGATCGCGGGGATTACCCGACTAGTATCCGGCATGGAGGATCGGCTGCCTTGGTACAAGACCCAATAATTGACGGATACCATCTCACTCGAGTCGTTATGGACGACGATAGTAGTCTTAATCTGATATATAAGGACACAGTCCGCAAAATGGGGATAGACCCGACAAGAATCAGCCAAACCAACACCACCTTTAAAGGAGTAGTACCAGGCCAGAGGCCCGCTGCACAGGCTCTCTAGTACTAGAGGTTGTATTCGGTTCCCCCGACAACTTCGAAGTGAAAAGTTAACCTTCGACATCGGTCCATTCCGAAGCGGCTATCAAGCACTACTCGGAAGAACGGCCTTCGCCCGTTTTAATGCAATACCACATTACGCTTATCTTAATCTTAAGATGCTCGGTCCAAGTGGCATCATCACAGTCAGTGGAAACACAGAACAATCCTTACATGGTTACGGATGTTTGGCGGCTTTAGCATCCAAACACTGAACGCCCTCTCCAACCAAAATAAACAATCGGTCATCAAGACCGCGGACACGGCTAGACGAGTCCGGTGCACCACTAGCTGTAACAGCTCAGATAAACCTAAGACTGGGTCGATGGATATACCCCCATAGGTGGTGCTAGGGGCTTCCCCACATGTAAAAAGGACTACAGTTCGACTTGATCTTATTCAAATTGAATTTTAATGGTTTATTAAGAATAACCATGTTTTCGCACGAAAACTTTCACCCGGGCTTTTCTCTCTTACAGATGGTCATCGTGCTAAACCCTTCCAGGATACGGCACAACGGAGACACAGGAGCAGACGTGCAGCAGGGCCCTGTTCAAAGGTTTCTTTTTAGATTAAGACCCTGTGTAAACCTCTTTTACTGTCTCTTGTTGCTTCACACCCTTAGGATACTCAACATAACCAAGAGGGATGCTGGCGTTATTGAAATTTCGTCACGTCAGACCAATGCACGTACCTGGAAATTCAGGGCTTATTATTGAGGGTGTTACTCAGCCCAGTATATGTTGTAAAGACCGAATACCTTAGGGAGTGTTCGGCGTCGCGAGTTTGGCCTTATATGCATCAGCTCCGAATCATGTCTTTGGTCAATAGTTGGGTTTGCCCAGCTCCCGTGTTTTGCTACCTTACGTTCTGCTCTATCGGCTAAGGTGTCACCGGGAGAACTACTGCGATTGTGCCCTGGTTCATCTGGATGGGCACCTCAGTAGAGAAAGCCGAAAACTGTCTGTCATGATAAAGCGCGAGACTGGTTAACCACTTGAGGACTCAGCGGAATCTTCACGATTCCTCCGCATTAACGAAGGACCGCGTTTCCCGGTCATGTATGTACGCGCACTGTATTCTAATAAGCGCGGAAGTATCAGGGGCTATATAGTAGCCCCACTGTCAAACTCCTATGGCTAATTGAAAGTGTTAAAGCAATATAGTCCAATTGCCTTGTTCGCCGTGCTATCACCTCCTTAACGGACCAAGACGTTAGATCAAGTGTGAATATGCGCTTTTCCGAACACCGCCGCATTATATGCGTGGGGGCTGAAGCTGACGACTGCAAACTTTCAGATTATATACATACATAAAATGGCTGCACAAGAGGCATCATAATACTTTCAGACAAAATTATAAACACAACCTTTATAATCCAAATAGCATTGTTTTTACAATGGGGATACATGTCACTTGAACATGATACTCTTCGAGCACTAAGCCTCTATTAAATGAGTGCCTTCTGGGACTTCTACAAAATAGTGCTCGACCGAGCCTTGCTCTACGGCCGGACCCCGTGTTGCAATAGCAGTGGCATCCATCTTTGCCCAATATGTCTTAACACGGGCAAGAGCCATCCGCGCACCCTCTATGCACGCCGACCTCTTTACAATGTCGATATGCGGCACAACACCAAGGAATTGTTGCACTAAACCAAAATAACTATTCGGCCTTGGTCCTTCCGGCCAAAGATGATCCACAACATACCTCATGGCAAGCCCGGACACTGTGAGTGAGATGGAGCTCAGCCCACTCGGTCATTTGCTCATTTAACAACAGCGGACGCGTTGGACCACTGAATTGCGACCAGAACAACTTTTCCACTTCATGATTTTTTGATCTTTGAAAAACGCAGTCACATCAGCAGGACTCATTGCCAAGTCCGAATACGTGTCTGCAACACTCCATAATTGATCCAGAGGGGCATACTTCGGATCTCCGAACTTCGTCCACAACAAAAAGGGCTTCCCAGCCATGATATCTCCGGCTTGACGAAGCTCCTCCTTCGCCGCTTTGATTTTAGAGCAGGTCTCTTGGTTGCTACCATGGCTTTCTCCAGGTCCGCCGCTTTCGCTTGGCTTTCCTTTTCAAGAATCTCATACCGGTCAGCGGCATCCTTCAGCTCAACGGCCATCTTGGCTATTTTATCTTCGCTCTGGCGATGGGCAGCCCGTTCGGCTCTTAACTCTTCGGCCACCTTTAGGGCGGCCGCATCACTTCTCCTGGCTTGTTCCTTGGCTCGGGCAAGCTCCGCCCGAAGGGTGTCCACGGTGGCAACTCCACCTGCAGTCACAACATGTTATAGATACTAGCATCATGCTCCTCTTAATATCTGTTAACCACCAGAGAATACATACCCTGTGCCTCGTCAAGCCGCTTGTTCACAAGCACAATGTCGGCATCTGCCATATCAAGCTGCCGCCTCAGTTCGGCAAACTCACCAGTCCGGCCAGCCACTGGACCCTCAGCTGCCTGCACATGTGAGCAGCATGATCATTACATGGGACTATGATCCTCTGTTTGCCGCCTCTGGACAGCAACCAGAGTCTCAGGGGCTGCTATATGTATACAGCACACCTAGCGTGTGTGGTACCATCATTTTTTTTATATATTACTTTGCGTACCTCAAAACCTCTTAGCAGGCTCGTAAAAGCTTCATGCAACCCACTTTTGGCGGATGAGATCCCCTCAACCACCGTACCCATTAAAGTACGATTCTCCTCCGAGATAGCCGCTTGCTCCAGAATACCCATCAGTACGTCCGGTTGTGCACCGGACAATCCCAAACTCTTTCTGTTTCTCTCCTTAGGAGCCGAATACTCCGGACTTTGGGTGGCCGAAGGGTTACCTTCTGGCCCTGGCAGATCAGGAGAAATCCTCCGTGATGACACCTCAGGGTCGTTCGCCCCAGGAGACTGGGAGACAGGGGGAGGCATTTCGCTCTCCATCATCTCCGGAAGAAGATCCCCCGAAGATGAACTCCGTCGAGAAGGGCTATGATCCGGACTGCAAGACATATGTCTCGGTTATTGTCCTCGGAGATAAAGCAGGATTTATTTATCAAAAGAACTCTGGTTCACTTACAGCTCGGTGGAGGGCTGATCCCCTTGCGGGCACTGTGCGGCAAGGATGCCCTTCGGGGCAAGGCCCCCTGGCGAAAGATTCTTCCCTCATTTGGAAACTCTCATTTCCAAGTCCTCAGAGGCGGTCCTCTTCTTTCCTTGGGGAGAGGGAACTTTAGATTCTTCTCCCCGGTTATCCTCCTTTGTGGAGACACCAATTCCCCCGGTTTGGATGAGTAATGCATGAGGCCCACTTTTGGCTTCCTTATTCCTCCCTTTATCTTCCCCTGATGGCGCTTGGTAAGGTGCGAGCTCAAGCATCCTGGCTAGTACATGATCCGGTGAACCTTCAGGAAGGGGGGCCGAACACCTGATCATATTCGCCTTTCTTATCCAGTCCTGGCCAAGATCGATTTTTTCAGAATGATGTTGTGATAAATAAAAAGACAGCATGTTTGGCCGGATACGTGGGTCCCTAGATACGTGGGTCCTTTCAAGATCATCAGCAAGAGAGGCGATCTCGCCTATCAACTCGAGCTTCCTTCAAACATTGCAAATGTGCATGACGTGTTCCATGTCTCTCAGCTCTGCAAGTGCTTCAAGACCCCTGACCGCACCGTCAACTTCGAAGACATTGATCTCCAAGAAGACCTCTCTTATCGTGAGCACCCAGTTGCTATTGTTGAAGAGACTGAACGCAAGACTCGCAATAAGTCAATCAAATTCCTCAAAGTCAAGTGGTCACACCACTCCGACCGTGAAGCCACCTGGGAACGCGAGGATCACCTCCGTTCTGAGTACCCGGCGTTTTTCTAGTCCTAGATCTCGGGACGAGATCCTTTCATGGTGGTGGAGTGTTGTAATACCCCGGATGTAATTTACCTTATATGTATCCCAACTCTTGCCATTTCCGGCACTAAGTTATTTTATTTTCCTCGGGTTCGGCTTTTTGTCTCCGTGTTTTGTTGCCTTTGTCATGCATCTCATACCATGTCATCATGTGCATTG
Organism: Triticum dicoccoides; assembly: GCF_002162155.2. Lineage (NCBI taxonomy): Eukaryota > Viridiplantae > Streptophyta > Magnoliopsida > Poales > Poaceae > Triticum > Triticum dicoccoides. Next base: position 173,048,092 of record NC_041390.1, on the reverse strand, counting down.
CATTTGCATATGTGTTCGTCTCATGCATCCGAGCATTTTCCCCATTGTCCGTTTTGCATTCCGGCGCTCCTATCTCCTCCGGTGGCCCTTTCTACCTCTTTTCATGTGTGGGGGTTAAACATTTCCAGATTGGACCGAGACTTGCCAAGCGGCCTTGGTTTACTACCGGTAGACCGCCTGTCAAGTTTCGTACCATTTGGACTTCGTTTGATACTCCAACGGTTAACCGAGGGACCAAAAAGGCCTCGTGTGTGTTGCAGCCCAATACCCTTCCAATTTGGCCCAAAACCCACCTAAACCCTCTCCATCATCTAGAGCGTTCGATCACGATCGTGTGGCCACAAACCACACCTCATTTGGAGCTTCCTAGCTCCCTCTACCTCTATATAAAGGGATCCTCCCCGAAATTTTCGGATCTTTCCTACCCTAAACCCTAGCCCCCTTCTTCCTCCGCGCGTCGGACAGCGTCCGCCGGCGCTGGATGTGTCCGACCTGACCGCACCGCTGTTCCGCTCCAGTGGCATCCCGCCACGTGTCCCTCCGTCCTCTCCCGCCGCCCGCGGCCCGCCGGGCCCGAGGAGAGCCCCCGCGGCCCGGGTCTCCTCCGCCGCCGCCCGGGTCTTCTTCTTCCTCTCACGCCGCCCGACGCCACTTTGTCGCGACGCCGCCCCATCGTCGTCCCCTCGCCGGAACCCCTCAGCCGCCGCCCCGCCGCGCCTAACAGCGCTGCTCGGAGCCACCACTGCGGCGAGCCTCTCCGTCATCTCCTCCTCCAGCCGGGTCTCCAAGTTCCACGACGAACTCCGGCCAACTCCGGTGCCAAGTACCACTCCGGCCGCTGTCGTCCACTGTTCCGGTGAAGTTTTCCGTTGATCCTCAAAATCCGCGCCAGATCTGGATCTGGGACGAAGGGTTGACTTCTTCCCCGAAAACCCTAGCTAATTTGCATTTTTCCGCATGTAGCATCTCCGCATACATAGCTCCGAATTGTGCGTGTAGCATATCAAAATGTTTGTCTCAAAGAGTACATCATTTCATCTCATTGCATCATTTTAATTTGAGCTCATCTTGATGCCCGAAATGCTGTTGGAAGAGGGCTATGTGATGAAATTGTCAGATCCGTTTCATCAAATAGCTATTTGTCATTTTTTGCCATGATTAATGTGTGCATGATATGCTCCTGAGCTCTACATGAGTTTTGTGATATGCCATGCCATCTTTACAGAGGTGCTTACCATGTATTTTTGTGATATGTGTGGTGACTAGCACAAGATTGCAAAGTAGTGCAATCGGTAATGCTGCTTTCAGGGGCTTAGAATTTCTCCAAGTCCTTGTCCTGATTTTATCTTTATGTCATATGTTCATGTTGTTTCCTAGTGATCCGTGCCTCTTTTTAGGATGATCAGTCAGGATGATTTGTTAACATTGTGGTGCTCTATCCATCCATGTATTTTTTTGCATTTATGGAGCAACCTAGCTTGAGTCAATCGAGCTCTACTTTTGCTATAAAATGTTCCTGGCAGATTGTTAACATGTTTAGCGATTTTGCCGAGCTTGTTGTAGTTTATCCGTGCATGCTATGATGTTGTTCTTGCCATGTCTACCTTCTATGCCATGTCTTCTTGCTGGGTGTATGCTTAGTTTGTTATGCCATGCTTTGTAATGAGTGCATCGAGCTCGTAAACATGCCTACTTGTTAATCTGTTTTGCATGCTCCAGTTTTTCACTTAGTCTGAATCTGTTTATGTTTTTGCTATGTTCACATGCTTGCAATTGTATTTTCTGAACCCTTTTGGCTTATGGTCACTAAGGGACTTTTGTCATATGCTTTGAGTAGCTTCATTCCATGCCTTGCTTTGCCATCATATGTTCCTGTAGCAGGTAGTTTTCATGCTCTAAAGATTGCTTCCTGGTGATAAATTCCTGACATGCTGTTAATTTCACTAAGTCTGTAACCTGTTATCGTTTGCACATTTTCCATGGTTGTTTGAACCTTCTATTGAGTGAATTAGCCGTAGGTCAGTGTTCATCTTTTGTCAAGCATCATGAGTGGATCCCTGCCATGTATTTTGTTGCCATGTTTGAGTGCTGTAGCACATTTTTTTGATGAATTTAGTTGGCTACTTGCTGTTTATCGCAGACCGGTGCCATATTTGTTTTGCTTGCCATTTCCAAAACATGCATCCGATTCCGGTGATCTTTATATCGATTTCAACCGAAATCACCTCCCCTTTCCAGTGGTACTCTCGGATTTCCAAGTTGAGGCCAGGTTCAATCATTCATTTTCAAATCATGCATATGCATCACATCCCGCATATCATGCCATGTTCATGTGTTGGTTGTTTACTATGTTGTGTGCTTCTTTTTGGTGTTGCTTCTTCGGGTTGGTTCTGATAACGTCGCGTTTGTGAGGACCCATTCGACTACGTCCATTTATCTTCTTCATGGACTCGTTCTTCTTCCTTGCGGGATTTCAGGCAAGATGACCATACCCTCGAAATCACTTCTATCTTTGCTTGCTAGTTGCTCGCTCTTTTTCTATGCCTATGCTACGATACCTACCACTTGCTTATCATGCCTCCCATATTGCTAAACCAAGCCTCTAACCCACCTTGTCCTAGAAGATAGTTGTTTGGCTATGTTACCGCTTTGCTCAGCCCCTCTTATAGCGTTGCTAGTTGCAAGTGAAGATTGGAGTTTGTGCCTTGTTGGAACAGGGATATTTTGTTGGGATATCACAATATCTCTTATTTAAGTAATGCATCTATATACTTGGTAAAGGGTGGAAGGCTCGGCCTTATGCCTGGTGTTTTGTTCCACTCTCGCCGCCCTAGTTTCCGTCATATCGGTGTTATGTTCCCGGATTTTGCGTTCCTTACACGATTGGGTTATAATGGGAACCCCTTGACAGTTCGCCTTGAATAAAACTCCTCCAGAAAGGCCCAACATTGGTTTTACCATTCGCCACCTAGCCTTTTTTTTCCTTGGGTTAGGCCAGCCCAAGGGTCATCTTTATTTTAACCCCCCTGGGCCAGTGCTTGTCTAAGTGTTGGTCCAAACTAGAGCCCCTTGCAGCGCCACATCGGGGAAACTCGAGGGCTGGTTTTAGTTGTACAGATTGCTTATCCGGTGTTGCCCTAAGAACAAGATATGTGCAGCTCCTATCGTGATGTCGGCGCATCGGGCGGTCTTGCTGGACTTGTTTTACCATTGTCGAGGATGTCTTGTAACCGGGATGCCGAGTCTAATCGGATTGTCTTGGGAGAAGGAATATCCTTTGTTGACCGTGAGAGCTTGTGATGGGCTAAGTTGGGACACCCCTGCAGGGATTTGAACTTTTGAAAGCCGTGCCCGCGGTTATGGGCAGATGGGAATTTGCTAATGTCCGGTTGTAGAAAACTTGACACTTAACTTAACTAAAATGCATCAACCGCGTGTGTAGCCGTGATGGTCTCTTCTCGGTGAAGTCCGAGAAGTGACACGGTGTTGGAGTTATGCTTGACGTAGGTTGTTCTAGGATCACTTCTTGATCATAGTTTCTCGACCGTGCCTTGCCTTATCTTCTCTCTCTCATTTGCGTATGTTAGCCACCATATATGCTAGTCGCTTGCTCCAGCTCCACCTCACATACCTTTTCCCTACCTATAAGCTTAAATAGTCTTGATCGTGAGGGTGTGAGATTGCTGAGTCCCCGTGACTCACAGATACTTCCAAAACCAGTTTGCAGGTGCCGATAATACCGTGCAGATGGCATAACCAAGCTCAAGGAGGAGCTCGATGAAGACCTTGTTCGTAGTGTTGTTTCGTTGCCGTTGATCAGTAGTGGAGCCCAGTTGGGTCGATCGGGGATCTGTGTAGCATTTGGGGTAGTGTTCTTTTATTTTGGTTCCGTAGTCGGACCTTGATTGTATCTGGATGATGTAATGTTCTATTCATGTAATTGTGTGAAGTGGCGATTGTAAGCCAACTATGTATCTCTTTCCCTTATGTATTTCATGGGTTGTGTGAAGATTACCTCACTTGCGACATTGCTCTCAATGCGGTTATGCCTCTAAGTCGTGCTTCGACACGTGGGAGATATAACCGCATCGAGGGCATTACATACTACTCCCTTGAGCAGTACTACCGCACGCCACAGATCAGTAACACTAGAAAGCCTTCATCTTTGCAATGACAAGGGGAACAACCGGTGCTCCAATGAAGCAAGGAAAGGTGGTGCAAAGGAACAGATGTGTATGTGTTGATTCCACCCTAACCTTTCCGAAGCGGACCCCCTCTTAATAGTGCGGCTTTCCTACGACTCAAATCCACCGAAAAGAAACATAGAGAAACACCGCCTTCGATAGGTTCCGAGGGTCACCGAATCGTCTTGTGCGTAGACATGAGATATCTAAAATGCTCAATGCACACGATTAGTCCGCAAATGAATTGTCATCAATCACCAAAACCACTTAGGGAGAAATATGCCCTTACAACTCCCCCTTTTTTGTGGATTGATGACAATACGAGATTTGCACATAGGGATAAAAAAGGAACATAAGCAAACCCAACATCTATAAAATATAGACAGGCTCCCCCTAGATGTGTGCACTCTATAGAAGTGCTTTAGAATGCACGACACTCATACTAGGACCAACACTCCCCCTATATTTTATAAACAAGGCAATCCTTGCAACAATATGAATGACAAAAAGCAAGGATGCAAGGTATAGAAATGAGCATGAAGTAAAGGGAACATGACATAATAAGCTCACAATCTACTAAACATGCTAGACAATAGGATAAGACAGTAAAATAAGCTGGGGACATATGTCTTACACCATATGATAGTCTCCTGGACTCACATGAACACAACCGCAGACCAGAGAAACGAGGTTCAACAAAATGAAAGCAAAACGAACCAAAACACGACACAAGACACAACACTCGCAAATCCTACACTCCCTCCCCCTTTGGCATCGAGACACCAAAAAGGAAGAGAGGACACCTACGACATAGGTGGAGGCACGGCATCACCAGTCATGTTCGTCCTCCTCAGACTCCTCGGCAGCGCGGGATGTATAAGGAATTCCAGTCTCCTCCTCTGACTCACTGCTACCTCTTCAGCATGCGTTGGTTTTCCCTTGAAGAGGAAAGGGTGATGCAGCAAAGCAGCGTAAGTATTTCCCTGAGTTTTAGAGAACCAAGGTATCAATCCAGTAGGATACCTCGCGCGAGTCACCTCGTACATACACAAACGAATAAGAACCTCGCAACCAACGCGATAAAGGGGTTGTCAATCCCTTCTCGACCACTTGCAAGAGTGAGATCTGATAGAAATAGTAATAATAAGATAAATATTTTTGGTATTTTTATGATATAGATTGAAAGTAAAGATTGCAAAATAAAATAGATTGGAAACTTGTATGATGGAAAATAGTCCCGGGGGCCATAGGTTTCACTAGTGGCTTCTCTCAAGATAGCATAAGTATTACGGTGGGTGAACAAATTACTGTCGGGCAATTGATAGAATTGAGCATAGTTATGAGAATATCTAGGTATTATCATGTATATAGGCATCACGTCTGTGACAAGTAGACCGACTCCTGCCTGCACCTACTACTATTACTCCACACATCGACCGCTGTCCAGCATGCATCTAGAGTATTAAGTTCATAAGAACGGAGTAACGCTTTAAGCAAGATGACATGATGTAGAGGGATAAACTCATGCAATATGATATAAACCCCGACTTTTTATCCTCGATGGCAACAATACAATACGTGTCGTTTCCCTTTCTGTCACTGGGATCGAGCACCGCAAGATTGAACCTAAAGCTAAGCACTTCTCCTATTGCAAGAAAGACCAATCCAGTAGGCCAAACCAAACTGGTAATTCGAAGAGACTTGCAAAGATAACCAATCATACATAAAATAATTCAGAGAAGATTCAAATATTGTTCATAGATAATCTTGATCATAAACCCACAATTCATCGGATCTCGACAAACACACCGCAAAAGAAGATTACATCGAATAGATGTCCAAGAGAATCAAGGAGAACTTTGTATTGAGATCCAAAGAGAGAGAAGATGCCATCTAGCTAATAACTATGGACCCGATGGTCTGAGGTAAAATACTGACACATCATCGGAGAGGCTATGGTGTTGATGTAGAAGCCCTCCGTGATCAATGCCCCCTCCGACGAAGCGCCCGAAAAGGCCCCAAGATGGGATCTCACGGGTACAGAAGGTTGTGACGGTGGAATTAGGTTTTCGTGGTACCCTCTGATGTTTTCAGGGTACGTAGGTATATATAGGAGGAAGAAGTAGGTCGGTGGAGCCACGAGGGGCCCATGAGGGTGGAGGGCGCGCCTAGGGGGTAGGCGCGCCCCTGCCTCATGGCTTCCTCGTTCGTTGCTTGACGTCCACCCCAAGTCCTCTGGATCACGTTTGTTCGGTTTCATTCCATTTGGACTCCGCTTGATATTCTTTTCCCGCGAAACGCTGAAATAGGCAAAAAACAACAATTTGGGCTGGGCCTCCGGTTAATAGGTTAGTCCCAAAAATAATATAAAAGTGTATAAATAAGCCCATTAAACAAACAAAACAGAATATATAATAGCATGGAACAATCAAAAATTATAGATACGTTAGAGACGTATCAAGCACCCCCAAGCTTAATTCCTGCTCGTCCTTGAGTAGGTTAATGATAAAAATAGAATTTTTGATGTGGAATGCTTCCTAACATATTTCTCAATGTAATTTCCTTTATTGTGGCATGAATGTTCAGATCCGAAAGATTCAATATAAAACTTTAATATTGACATAAAAATAATAATACTTCAAAGCATACTAACTAAGCAATCATGTCTTCTCAAAATAACATGGCCAAAGAAAGTTATCCCAACAAAATCATATAGTCTGGCTATGCTCTATCTTGATCACACAAAATATTAAATCATGCACAACCCCGATGACAAGCCAAGCAATTGTTTCATCCTTTTGATGTTCTCAAACTTTTTAAACTTTCATGCAATACATGAGCGTGAGCCATGGACATAACACTATAGGTGGAATAGAATGGTGGTTGTGGAAAAGACAAAAGGAGAAGATATTCTCACATCAACTAGGCGTATCAATGGGCTATGGAGATGCCCATCAATAGATATCAATGTGAGTGAGTAGGGATTGCCATGCAACAGATGCACTAGAGCTATAAGTGTATGAAATCTTAACAAAAGAAACTAAGTGGGTGTGCATCCAACTTGCTTGCTCACGAAGACCTAGGGCAATTTCAGGAAGCCCATCATTGGAATATACAAGCCAAGTTCTATAATGTAAAATTCCCACTAGTTTATGAAAGTTACAACATAGGAGACTCTCTATCATGAATATCATGGTGCCACTTTGAAGCACAAGTGTGGAAAAAGGATAGTAACATTGTCCCTTCTCTCTTTTTCTCTCATTTTTTTATTTGGGCCTTTTTTCTTTTCGCCTCTTTTTTCTTTTTTTTTTGTCCGGAGTCTCATCCCGACTTGTGGGGGAATCATAGTCTCCATCATCCTTTCCTCACTGGGACAATGCTCTAATAATGATGATCATCACACTTCCTTTTTGCTCACAACTCAGGAATTACAAATCAATACTTAGAACAAAATATGACTCTATGTGAATGCCTCCGGCAGTGTACCGGGATATGCAATGAATCAAGAGTGACATGCATGAAAAAATTATGAAAGCTGGCTTTGCCACAAATACAATGTCAACTACATGATCATGCATGGCAATTTGACAATGATGAAGCGTGTCATAACAAACAGAATGGTGGAAAGTTGCATGGAAATATATATCGGAATGGCTATGGAAATGCCATAATAGGTAGGTATGGTGGATGTTTTGAGGAAAGTATATGGTGGGTGTATGATACCGGTGAAAAGTGCATGGTAATAGAGAGGCTAGCAAATGTGGAAGGGTGAGGGTGCGTATAATCCATGGACTCAACATTAGTCATAAAGAACTCACATACTTATTACAAAAATCTATTAGTTATCGAAACAAAGTACTATGTGGATGCTCCTAGGGTGATAGATTGGTAGGAAAAGACCATCGCTCGTCCTTGACCGCCACTCATAAGGAAGGCAATCAATAAATAAATCATGCTCCGACTTCATCACATAACAGTTCACCATACGTGCATGCTATGGGAATCACAAACTTCAACACAAGTATTTATCAAATTCACAACTACTCAACTAGCATGACTCTAATATCACCATCTCCATATCTCAAAACAATTATCAAGTATCAAACTTCTCATAGTATTCAATGCACTTATATGAAAGTTTTTATTATGCCTAAAAGCAAATTACCACGCTGTTCTAAAGGACTCTCAAAATAATATAAGTGAAGCATGAGAGATCAATTATTTCTATAAAATAAAACCACCACCGTGCTCTAAAATATATAAGTGAAGCACTAGAACAAAAACTATATAGCTCAAAAGATATAAGTGAAGCACATAGAGTATTCTAATAAATTCTGATTCATGCGTGTCTCTCTCAAAAGGTGTGTACAGCAAGGATGATTTTGGTAAAATAAAAATCAAAGACTCAAATCATACAAGACGCTCTAAGCAAAACACATATCATGTGGTGAATAAAAATATAGCTCCAAGTAAAGTTACCGATGAACGAAGACAAAAGAGGGGATGCCTTCCGGGGCATCCCCAAGCTTAGGCTTTTTGGTGTCCTTGTATTTTACCTTGGGGTGCCTTGGGCATCCCCAAGCTTAGGCTCTTGCCACTCCTTGTTCCATAATCCATCAAATCTTTACCCAAAACTTGAAAACTTCACAACACAAAACTTAACAGAAAATCTCGTGAGCTCCGTTAGCGAAAGAAACAAAAACACCACTTCAAGGTAATGTAATGAACTCATTCTTTATTTATATTTGTGTTAAAACTACTGTATTACAACTTCTCTATGGTTTATAAACTCCATTACTAGCCACAGATTCATCAAAATAAGCAAACAACACATGAAAAGCAGAATCTGTCAAAAACAGAATAGTCTGTAGTAATCTGTATCAAACGCATACTTATGGAACCCCAAAAATTCTAAAATAAATTTCTGGACGTGAGGAATTTATCTATTAATCATCTGCAAAAATAATTAACTAAATAGCACTCTCCAATAAAAAATGGCAGCAATTCTCGCGAGCACTAAAGTTTCTGTTTTTTACAACAAGATCAAAAAGACTTTCCCCAAGTCTTCCCAACGGTTCTACTTGGCACAAACACTAATTAAACACAAAAAACACAACCAAAAAAGAGTCTAGATAAATTATATATTACTAAACATAAACAAAAATCAAGTAATAAAAATAAAATTGGGTTTCCTCCCAACAAGCGCTAGCTAGGCATACAAGCGAGGATAGATCTAGGTATTGCCATCTTTGGTGGGCAATCCATAAGTGGCTCTCATAATAGATTCATATGGTAATTTAATTTGATTTCTAGGGAAGTGTTCCATGCCTTTCCTTAACGGAAATTGGAATCTAATACCCCCTTCCTTCATATCAATAATTGCACCAATCGTTCTAAGGAAAGGTCTACCAAGAATAATAGGACATGAAGGATTGCAATCTATATCAAGAACAATGAAATCTATGGGCACATAATTCCTATTTGCAACAATAAGAACATTATTAATATTTCCCATAGGTTTATTAATAGTGTTATCCGCAAGGTGCAAGTTTAAAGAGCAATCATCAAATTCATGGAAACCTAGCAAATCACACAAAGTTTATGGGATCGTGGAAACACTAGCACCCAAATCACACAAAGCATAGCATTCATGATCTCTAATTTTTATTTTAATAGTAGGTTCCCACTCATCATAAAGTTTTCTAGGGATATAAACTTCCAACTCAAGTTTTTCTTCATAAGATTGCATCAAAGCATCAACGATATGTTTAGTAAAAGCTTTATTTTGACTATAAGCATGAGGAGAATTCAGCACAGATTGCAACAAGGAAATACAATCTATCAAAGAGCGATTATCACAATTAAATTCCTTGAAATCCAAGATAGTGGGTTCGTTGCTATCTAAGGTTTGACCTCTTCAATCCCACTTTTAACAATTTTAGCATCAAGATCTAAAAACTCCGAATTTTTGGGACGCCTTCTAACTAAAGTTGACTCATCTCCAGTCCCATCATTATCAAGATATTTAATAGGGGACACATCAATTACTTTTAGATCTTCATCTTTATTATCAATAAAACTTTCCGGTTGAGCAGCCATCTTATTAACTAAGGTGACCTGCTTATCCGAAATTTCAGCAATTAATTTTTCAAAATGAGCAATCTGAGGTTTCAAACCATAAAATTCCTTAGACATGTCATCAAGCTCTTTATTCATGTACTCCATAAAGCCTTTTTGTTCCTTGAGCTCGTTTCTAAAGAAATTATTATGCTCAAATTGTAAAGTTATAAAGCTTCTGACATTGCTTTCAATCTCTTCTAACCTTTTAAGGTGAGGATCACCAAATCTAGGCAGGGCCATAAGGGCAACAAGCAACAAGAGGCAAGCAAAAAAGAGGCGAACGGAAAAGAGGGTGAATAAAATAGCAACGGTGAAGTGGGGAGAGGAAAACGAGAGGCAAATGGCAAATAATGTAATGCGAAGGGTAAGAGTTGTGATGGGTACTTGGTATGTCTTGACTTAGCGTAGATCTCCTCGGCAACGGCGCCTGAAATCCTTCTTTCTACCTCTTGAGCATGTGTTGGTTTTCCCGTGAAGAGGAAAGGGTGATGCAGCAAAGCAGTGTAAGTATTTCCCCCAGTTTTTGAGAACCAAGGTACCAATCTAGTAGGAGACCACGCGTGAGTCACCTCGTACCTACACAAAAAAATAAGAACCTCGCCAACCAACGCGATAAAGGGGTTGTCAATCCCTTCTCGGCCACTTGCAAGAGTGAGATCTGATAGAGATAATAATAATAAGATAAATATTTTTGGTATTTTTATGATATAGATTGAAAGTAAAGATTGCAAAATAAAATAGATTGGAAACTTGTATGATGGAAAATAGACTTGGGGGCCATAGGTTTCACTAGTGGCTTCTCTCAAGATAGCAAAAGTATTACAGTGGGTGAACAAATTACTGTCGAGCAATTGATAGAATTGAGCATAGTTATGAGAATATCTAGGTATGATCATGTATGTAGGCATCACATCCGTGACAACTAGACCGACTCCTGCCTGCATCTACTACTATTACTCCACACATCGACCGCTATCCAGCATGCATCTAGAGTATTAAGTTCATAAGAACGGAGTAACGCTTTAAGCAAGATGACATGATGTAGAGGGATAAACTCATGCAATATCATATAAACCCCATATTTTTATCCTCGATGGCAACAATACAATACGTGTCATTTCCCTTTCTGTCACTGGGATCGAACACCGCAAGATTGAACCCAAAGCTAAGCACTTCTCCTATTGCAAGAAAGATCAATCCAGTAGGCCAAACCAAACTGATAATTCGAAGATACTTGCAAAGATAACCAATCACACATAAAAGAATTCAGAGAAGATTCAAATATTGTTCATAGATAATCTTGATCATAAACCCACAATTCATCGGATCTCGACAAACACACCACAAAAGAAGATTACATCGAATAGATATCCAAGAGAATTGAGGAGAACTTTGTATTGAGATCCAAAGAGAGAGAAGAAGCCATCTAGCTAATAACTATGGACCCAAAGGTCCGAGGTAAACTATTCACACATCATCGGAGAGGCTATGGTGTTGATGTAGAAGCCCTCCGTGATGAATGCCCCCTTTGGCGGAGCGTCGAAAAAGGCCCCAAGATGGGATCTCACGGGTACAGAAGGTTGCGGCGGTGGAATTAGGTTTTCGTGGTGCCCTCTAATGTTTTCAGGGTACGTAGGTATATATAGGAGGAAGAAGTAGGTCGGTGGAGCCACGAGGGGCCCTCGAGGGTGGAGGGCGCGCCCAGGGGGGTAGGCGCGCCCCCTGCCTCGTGGCTTCCTCATTGGTTGCTTGACGCCCACTCCAAGTGCTATGGATCACGTTTGTTCCAAAAATCACGCTCCTGAAGGTTTCATTCCGTTTGGACTCCGTTTGATATTCTTTTTCTGCGAAACACTGAAATATGCCAAAAAGCAGCAATTTGGGCTGGGCCTCCGGTTAATAGGTTAGTCCCAAAAATAATATAAAAGTGTATAAATAAGCCCATTAAACATCCAAAAAAGAAAATATAATAGCATGGAACAATAAAAAATTATAGATACGTTGGAGACGTACCACTCACTCCACCGGCAGTGCTGTCTAGTCCACTGCTCCACATCTGTGATCCGCTCCTCAAAGCCACTCTGGACCTCAAGGCCAACCTGCCTCATGATAGCCTTGTCACGACGATGAGCCATCTTGGTGTTCACATGAGCCTGGTACTGACCCTTCGCCTGCATGCAGAAAATAGCCTTCATCTTGGCCTTGAGCTTCTTGGCCCAAGTTGGCTCAGAAGAGGGAGGAGTGCATCCATTAGAGTTGTCCTCAGCCGTCTCCTCCTCCTCCTCAAACTCATCCTCATCCACATCCATCCTAGTAGCCTCAGCCTCAGCCTCAGCCCGGTAGTGGTGTTAGCCCGCTTGCTTTGATGCGTAGCTTGATAGGCTCATGGCGGGTCCAGTCGGGAGCATGAAATTCTTCACCTAGAAATAGCTTCTTCCAAGTCTTCGAGGTCAAGAAAAACAGGTAAGGTCCATAGATGGGCACCTTACGGTTGAACAAAACAAACTGCAGATCACACCACATGATATGAGAGACATCAAGTTTAGCCGTCTATTGGAGACGCGCCTTCTCGCAGATGAGCATCATATCCACAAGATAGGCATGCACCTTGTCCTTGTCGCCTATGCGAGCAAAGAGTGTGTTGCGGAAGATCTGGTGCATGATGTCAAGGAATGGGTTCTGCACCCAAGTCTTCTTGTCATTGGCAAGCTTCTTCTCAATGAGGTAGGGTTGAAGCTTGTTCTTGTTGGCCGACTTGGCGTTGGCATGTGGGCGGACACCAACGGGCACATTGAGCCCCTCATCACGAATGTTCAACAAGTCCATGAAGTCCTTCCATTTAGCATACATCCTCTTCCCATTGGTCATCCAAGTCATTGTCCGCTGCTCATCCGTGTGGAAGTGGACAGAAGCGAAGAACTGAGCCACAATCTCCGGGTCAAAGTCCAAGTGCAAGGTGATGATCTCCTCAATACCAAATTTCTCCAACAAGTCCAGAGGCTCACCAAAGTATGCCCAGTTGCTCTCCTTCTTCATATGATGCATGTCTCCACTACACTGGCACATAAATGTTCTGCTTGGACTTGATCACATCCAGGAAGATAAAAATTTGTTGCTTGGTCCAAAACAAGTCATTGCCCCTTGTGACCTCCCTAGGGTTGACGTAAGGGTTGAGCTTCCTTCGCAACAAAAACTCCGCTTGAGGTATCGCATCCATTCCCATCGTTGGCTCCTTGGTCTTGGTAGCTGTGGACTTGGTTTTGCATTGTGGGGCACTGGAGCCCTCTGGAGCCTCTTGGTTGCGAAGGCGCTTCGCGCTTGTGTCACGGCTAGCATTCGAGCGCCGAACATTGGAACCGGAGCCACCACCTATGACACACAACACAAACACGAGAAAACCAAGAAGGATTATTGCAAAGACGAGGGCCAAAACCAAATGAAACAGGAAGACATGAGATTTGGAAGGACAAAATAGCATAATTTCCAACTCTACGGCAGTACCGGACCAGCGCACGAATGTAAAAAATTACAGCCGCTCAAGCCGCGGTAGTACTGGGCCGGGGTGGCACGGTAGTACCTCGCCTGGAGCGGAAGTAATGTTTTTACTTCCATGCTCCGGGCAATAGTACCACTCCAGCAGAGCGGTAGTACCGCACGAGTACGGTTCTTGGGCGAGCAAGCGGTAGTACTGCTCCAGGAGGAGTGGTAGTACCGCACGGATTCGAAACCCCCAAGAACAATATCTCCGGATCTAGAAAGATCGGCAAAAATAGATCGATACTACCATTGATCAAAACTACACTGGTGTATCACTCCAAATAGCATATCTACTGCACTAGCACTCTCCTAAAACCTCCTCTTGCAAAGATTTAGCCAAAAATCACATGAACTACACATGCATCTCCCCAAGACCTAGAAGCACAAGAATGGGACAAAAGGAGAGGGACTAGGGGAGATACCAGGGTCCATGGCAAGAGGGCGAGGTGGGGAACGATTCCACCGGTCGGAATGCGAGGAGAGCAGCCAGAGATGGAGATCCGGCGAGGTCCTACGATGCCATTCTTGGGCAGGAGAGAGAGAGAGAGAGACAGAGTGGGGAAAAGAGATTAATGGGTATGGGGGAGTTGGAACTCCTCTGCCCTGCTCTTACCCCCCACCCGCTCGCAACGACGCGGTAGTACCGCAGGTCCTCGCGGTAGTACCGCCTGGGCAGAAGTACTGCCCGCAGGGCGGTAGGACCGCTCTTCCAGCAACAGTAAAGAAATACTGCCGCGATGGAAGCGGTAGTACCATGCTTGGGATGTAGTTGTGTATGCACAGGTCAACCCATCTCCTGCGGTAGTACCGTGGCTTGCCACGGTAGTATCGTAACCCCAAGAAAGTGCAAGTTTCGACAAGAAAAAGAAGAACACGACCTTTGCAACACAGCCTTCAAGCAATCAGACACACAAAATAGCTCACACACGAGGCAACTCAAACACAAGCTCGGCACAAAGGAAAAAGGCAAAATACAACAAGGACAAAACATGAAACACAACCTCTCCAAAGAGAGGGCGGTGGCCGGAGCCACCTATGTTTGAGTCAATTGGTATGGCACCGCGAAGAATTATCCTTGGGCCCATGACCAAAACTCGTCTATGAAGCACAAGTATCATAAAAATGGCTAATGTGAAAGACTTGATCAATTTATGCATAATGGGGGGAGGGAGAGTTCATTGAGAGAACAACACTCCCCCTATGTCCATGCCTACACGTAAACAAGACATCAAGGTGAGTATGGTGGGGTGTGCAAGGGTTCAAGCCACATTGCTTGAATTAATGATATTTAGCTCATGCCTTAACTCGCGAAATCTTGCTTCATCCAAGGGCTTCATGAAGATATCTGCAAGGTTATCATGAGTGTTGACATAGTTGAGCTCGATCTCCCCTCGCCTAATATGATCCCGGATAAAGTGATACTGAATCTCAATATGCTTCGTCTTGAAGTGTTGCACTGGGTTGAGAGAGATCTTGATGGCACTTTAATTGTCACACCAAAGAGGCA
Organism: Triticum dicoccoides; assembly: GCF_002162155.2. Taxonomy (NCBI): domain Eukaryota; kingdom Viridiplantae; phylum Streptophyta; class Magnoliopsida; order Poales; family Poaceae; genus Triticum; species Triticum dicoccoides. The sequence continues at coordinate 173,032,744 of NC_041390.1, read as the reverse complement.
CTTTGTCACAAATGACACTCTAATCCTTTAAAGTTTGCTTCATCCAAGGAAGTTGAGCACAACAACTACCGGCGGCCACATACTCTGCTTCGGTGGACGAGAGAGACACACAACTTTGCTTCTTAGAAGACCAACTCACCAAAGAGCAACCAAGAAATTGGCACCCTCCGGGAGTTGACTTCCTATCCACTTTGTCTCCCGCCCAATCTGAGTCTGAAAATGCCACAAGTTTGAAGTTCGCTCCTCTTGGGTACCATAAGCCAAAGTTTGGCATATGAGACAAATATCGATAGATTCGCTTGACCGCCACATAGTGGCTTTCCTTAGGTGCGGCTTGAAACCGTGCACAAATTCTGACACTCAACATGATATCTGGTCCAGTTGCACAAAGGTAAAGCAAGGAACCAATCATGGAGCGATATACCTTTTGATCCACCGCTTTACCATTGGGATCTATGTCAAGTTGCCATTCGACGGGCATTGGAGCAGAAGCCGGCTTGACATCACTTAGCTTGAATATCTTGAGCATGTCTTGAGTGTATTTGGCTTGGTTGATGAAGGTTCCTTCTCTTCTTTGCTTGATTTCGAACCCGAGAAAGAACTTCAACTCTCCCATTGATAACCCACAAGTATAGGGGATCGCAATAGTTTTCGAGGGTAGAGTATTCAACCCAAATTTATAGATTCGACACAAGGGGAGGCAATGAATATTTGAAGGTATTAGCAGCTGAGTTGTCAATTCAACCACACCCGGAGATTAATTATCTGCAGCAATATGATCAGTAGCAAAGTAGTTTGATAGTTTTGATAGTAGTGACAACAGTAACAGTAACAGTAATAGTGATAGCAGTAATGTGTAGCAAGTGTAACAGTGATGATAGAAATAGTAACGCAGCAAGATCAATAAGGATAAATTCGTAGGCATTGGATCAATGACTTGTTGGATGATATTCATCATGTGACAGTTATAACCTAGGGCGATACGGCACTAACTCTAGTTCATCGATATAATGTAGGCATGTATTCCGTAAATAGTCATACATGCATTATTTAAAGAACTTGCATGACATCTTTTGTCCTACCCTCCCGTGGCAGCGGGGTCCATATTGGAAACTAAGGGATATTAAGGCCTCCTTTTAATAGAGAACCGGAACAAAGCATTAACACATAATGAATACATGAACTCCTCAAACTACGGTCATCACCGAGAGTGGGCCCCGGTTGTTGTCACTCCGGGGTTGTAGGATCATGACCGTAGTAGGTGACTACAACTTGCAAGATCGGTTATAAAACATGGATATAATGATGAATTCATATACGGTTCAGATCTGAAATCATGGCACCCGGGCCCTAAGTGACAAGCATTAAGCATAGCAAATTCACAGCAACATCAATCTAAGAACATAGTGGATACTAGGGACCAGGCCCTAACAAAACTAACTCTATTACATGATGAATCTCATCCAACTCCTCACGACCAGTGAGCCTACGAAGGAATTACTCACTCCCGGTGGGGAGCATCATGGAATTGGCAATGTAGAATGGTTGGTGATGACGAAGAACAAAGATCGCCCTCTCCGAAGCCCCAAACGGACTCCAGATCTGCCCTCCCGAGGAAGAACATGGCTTGGCAGCGGCTCCGTCTCGTGGACCGTGATAATTCTTTCCCCCTGATATTTTTATGGAATAATGTGATTTATAGTATCAGGGGGGTGCACCAGGAGAGGGTGCGCGCCCTGGTGGGTTGTGCCCACCCAGGGGCCCCTCTCTGGTGGGTCTTGGCTCCAGAGATTCTTATTATTGGTATAAAAAATCCTCGCAAAGTTTCCTTCCATTCCAAGAACTTTTATTTCTGCACAAAAACAACACCATGGTAGTTCTGTTGAAAACAACGTCAGTCCAGGGTTAGTTCCATTCAAATCATGCAAATTAGAGTCCAAAACAAGAGGGAAAGCGTGAGAAAAAGTAGATACATTGGAGACGTATCAACTCCCCTAAGCTTAAACCTTTGCTTGTCCTCAAGCAATTCAGTAATTGAAAGTGAGAAAGAAAAACTTTTACGAACTCTTTTGCTCTTGTTTGCATAAATAAGCTTAAACAACACCCAGGTTTTCAGCCAACATTATAACTAACCATGTCAACAATAACTCTTAAAGATTATAATGATTCATATCAATGGAATAATCAGCTAGCGAGCAATAATAAGATATCTCAAATAGCAAAGCGTTGTCAAAACAACCATTATATAATATGACAATAATGGTATCTAGCTAGCCCTTTCCGAGACCGCAAAACATAAATGCAGAGCACCTCCAAAGTTCAAGCAGCGACTAAACATTGTAATTCATGGTAGAAAAGATCTAGTCATGATGCACCCAACACTAGCTATACACAATGCATAAATCATGACCGGTGTGCTCTATTCAGTTTCTGGCGCTTGTTTATAGAAGGTGATGACACAACATAATAGTAAATAGATAGTCCCTTCGCAGAGGGAAGCAGTGAATTGCAGAGGTGCCAGAGCTCAATTTTTAAAACAGAGATAAATGAAATTTTGATACACGCACCCTTCTTATTCACTTCACGGCCATCAGTTATCAACATCTTCCATGCTAAGCACGCTAGTGGCGGTTCCCAAGCAAAAAGTAAAGGTTTTGACTCCATTGGGAGTTTTTGTTTGATTATTCAAGAGAGGAACTCTTTTTTTATGTTTGCAATTTGGGAATGGGCATCCCTATTACTGCCCATTTCCTCGTGCAACGGCAAGTGAATAAACACTCGACCTGAGGATAACATGCTTAGCACAGAAGATATCGACCACCTCCTGTCGTTCCATGAACGATCCAGGCACACAAAAAGGATAATTTTTAGAAGTTTTTAGAGGTAGCACATGCAAATTTACTTAGGACGGCAGGGTAATACCCTATATAGGTAGGTATGGTGGACTCATCTGGAATAACTTTGGGTTCAAGGTTTTTGATGTACAAGCAGAATTCCCACTTAGTACAGGCGAAGGCTAGCAATTTAAGATTGGGAAGCGGCCATCTAGAGAGCAACAATGATCATAACCAGGCATTATGCATAAGTAACATTGGACACTAGCATGAGTAGGATATGAACACCATGAACATAAATATTATAGAGGCTATGTTGGTTTTGATTCAACTACATGCATGAACATATACCAAGTCAAGCTACTCGAACATTCAGAGTAGGATACCATATCATCATACTACATCACAATCATTTTAATGCTATGTTGATATCCAAGATAAATCATTATCCACTCCTAGCTACTTATGCATGGCATGAGAAACTATAATCTCTAATTGTCATTGCAAACATGTTTAATCATAATGGGCTGAAGCCTGGATACTAGGTTAAACATATTTACATAGATAGAACAAGTCGAGTTCATACAAGTTTCTCCTTGCCACGACCAGCTCATCGAATACCGTCATTATTGCCTTTCACTTGCACGACCGAATGATATGAAAATAATAATAGTGCAAGAGTGCCATGGACTAAGCTGGAATCTGCAAAACATTTTATTCAATAGGAGAAGACAAGGTAAAATGGGCTCTTATTAGTTCAACGATTATTCATATGAGAGCCACTCAACATTTTCATCATTGTCTTCTCATCGGTACAACTCGAATAAAAAGAAAAGAAATTCAGAGAAACACACTAAAATACTTTTGGAGTTTTTGGTTTTCTTCAACAAGCAAATAAAAAGCAAAAACGAGAAAAACTATTTAGACGGGAAATCTCCCAACAAGCAAAGGAAGAACAAGGAAATGTTTGTGGATTTTGTTTTTAGTACTAATACTAAGCATGCATAGAAAGTAAATAACTACAACTAGTTTTTTGGTTTTTCTAAAGTTTTTCAAGCACACAAGAAGAAAGCAAGAAAAATAAATCTAAGCATGGATAATACAATGAAAAAGTGTGAACACCGACATATAGAATGATATGTGAGCATGAATATAATGTCGATGAGAAACACGTACCCCCCCCCCCAATCTTAGGCTTTTGGCCTAAGTTGGTAATCGATCAGTAGCCTGGAGGGTAGTAATCAGTGTGGTAGCTCACGGAGGCTCTCGGTGCGGAGGCCTCAGCACGCTGTGCCACCAACACTGCTGCATTGTGAGCTCGGGCCTCGCTCTCAAGAACAAAATATCTTTCCTTGCTGTGATAATCAAAGAGAGCAGGCGCAGGCAAATATGTGTCCACAACATGTGATTGGTTAAACAACAAATTATAAGTGAAGTTATCAGCCCTTCCCGAGAGAATCTTATGCTCTTTTAAAGCATCAAAATCTAAATACCGAGTGGGAAGGATAGGATCAAAAGGCAAAGGTGAAACACTCAGCCCTCATGCTAAACGCGTGGCATATATTCCACCATAGAACCAGCCATTTTTGGCGTTATGTTGAAGTCTACGTGCAACAATCGCTCTAAGGTTATAATCCCTTTCACCAGTGAGAGCGGTGTGAATGAGGCTCAAGTCTGGAGCACAAAGTATGCTACAGTCTAGCTTGCCTACTATGCATTTCCCGTTAAATAATGCAAGGTACTAAATTGCGGGAAAGTGAATGCTCTTTATTCTTCCTTGTCTCACTCCCCTATGTTCACCGTAACAAAGGCTAGTCAAGAAAGACTCATACTCAACCTTTGCTGGCTCATCAAGTGAACCCCAAAATGGAAGTTTGCAATGGTAAGAAAAGTTCTCTAGTGAAATAGTATATGGGTTATCATAAACCATAAATGACACCCTAAACTCATGAGGAAAATATTTAAATTCTTTGACAAATGATTCAATGAGAAGATGGCGTTGTTCACACTTATCTAAGAGGTAGGGACCAAGACCGGCATTATGAACATATTGCTCAAATTCCTCTTTGATGCCCACCTGCATCATATACTCATCGCAAGGCCATAAGCAAGTTTTGGTGGCAGCATCTCGCGTGGAACTTTCACTTGGCTCAACGTAAGACCCGCGAGCAGAGCTGTCACTAGAGGATGCCCCCGAGGATCGTCTCCTCGAGGAACTCCTTCCAAACAGGTTCATCATGTCTGCGTAAAATTTTCTGAAAATAAAATTTTGGAGGTGACAAAAATTTGTCAACAAAACTTCACAAAACTAATAGCAACTACTCATAGGGATACATAGAGGCCATAGCAAACATTCAAACTAAGAACACTAAAAATTGAACATGCAAGCACATCTACAGCAGCAGCAAGAGTAGCTATTTATTCAAAGTATAAACCACAAAACAAAAACTAATTGGACAAATGGTGGAGTCACATACCAAGCAACAATCCCCCGAAACAGTTTCGGAAACGGAGCTTCGAGCAAAGAGATCGAAATCCGCGGGTTTGAGCTCAAGAACACGGGAGAGAGACCAAGTGATTTTTTTCTAGAGGTAGGTGACAATGTGGGCTAAAGAGATAAGTGAGGGGGGGCATGTGGGGACCACAACCCCCAGGGCATGCCAGGGGGTGCTGGCGAGCCCAGGTGGGTTGTGCCCAACTGGTGCACCCCCTCTCGTTATTTTTTCACCAAAAATTCTTAAATAATCAGAAAAAATCATATAAAAATTTCAGAGCATTCTGAGAACTTTTATTTTTGGGTCATTTTTATTGCACGGGAAATTTAGAAAATAGACAAAACATGGCATTTATTTTATTTAACTAATAAAACAGAGAATAAAAAGTAGGAAAAAAAAGTAGTGCTTACTAAATTCATCAACTTCATATCGCTCAAAAATGATTCATTAATAAGGTTGATCAGGTCTTATTAACAACCACTTCCGATTAGCATGAAACCGAAGAACTTTCGTAAATCGCTAAGTTACCTCAATGGGGATATGCATTTCCCCAACAATAAGCGTTTCATATTTCTTTTTGACAGTAGGTAGAGGTATTTGAAAACTTCCAATAGTGATTATCTGAGATTTTTCAATAACATTAATACCATTCACCTGGAATTGTTTCTTCAGAAAGTGCACCGTATGCTCATTACCATTGATATGAAAAGTGACCTTGCTTTTATTGCAATCAATAACAGCCCCTGCAGTATTCAAGAAGGGTCTACCAAGTATAATCGACATGTTGTCGTCCTCGGGCATCTCAAGTATAACAGAGTCAGTCAAAATAGTAACATTAGCAACAACAACGGGCACATCCTCACAGATACCGATAGGTATGGCACTTGATTTATCAGCCATTTGCAAACATATTTCAGTAGGAGTGAGTTTATTCAAGTCAAGTCTTTTATATAAAGAGAAAGGCATAACACTAACACCAGCTCCTAAATCACACAAAGCAGTTTTCACAAAATTCTTTTTGATGGAGCAAGGTATAGTTGGTATACCCGGATCTCCAAGTTTTTTAGGTACTCAATCTTTAAAAGTGTAATTGGAAAGCATAGTGGAGATTTCATCTTCCGATATTTTTCTCTTATTTGTGATGATGTATTTCATATACTTTGCATAAGGAGGCATTTTAAGGATAGCAGTGAAGCGAGTACGCAAAAAGACTAGCCTCAGCATTTCAGCAAAGCGTTCAAATTCTTCATCATCATTCTTTTTAGTTGACTTGGGTGGAAAAGGCATAGGTTTTTGAACCCACGATTCTCTTTCTTTACCGTGTTTCCTAGCCACAAAGTCTCTTTTATCATACCTTTTATTTTTAGGTTGTGGGTTATCAAGATCAACAGGTGGTTCTATCTAAAACATCATTATCTGGTTCTTTATTATTTAGTTGAGTGTCTTCATGAACATCAACATTATCTTTTTCATTATCACTAGATGAGTGTTCATTAACAGATTGAGTTTCAGCATCAAAGATAGAAGTTTCATTTTCATTATCAAGAGGTTTCTCTATTTCAGGTTCATTAGAAGTGTGCAAAGTCCTATCATTTTTCTTTTTCCTTTTCTTTCTAGAAGGACTAGGTGCACTAGTGTTTTTTCTTTGTGAATCTTGTTCTATTCTTTTTGGGTGTCCCTCAGGATAAAGTTCTTCCTGAGTCATTTTACCTCCTCTAGTTGCAAATCTAACCGCAAAGTCATGCCTATTATGGTTCATTTCATCAAGTAATTCTCTTTGTGATTTAGCAACTTGTTCTAGTTGGGTTTGAAACATAGAAGCATGTTTTCCAACACCTCTAACACCATTTGATATTCTAAATAACAAGTCACTCAAGTGAGTAATCATATCATCATTATATTTCAATTGTTTCGTAACATTTGCATTGAAGTGATCTTGTTTCCTAATATAGTTTTCAAACTTATAAAGGCATTGACTAGGATGCATATTGTGAGGATTATCATTTTCATTAAACTTCATAAGAGAATTTACCTCTACCACCTTAGGCATTGGTGGTGTATTAAGCCCATGTATTTCTTCAATAGGAGGTAAATTTTTAACATCCTCAGCTTTAATACATTTTTCCTTCATAGACTTCTTTGCCTCTTGCATATCTTCGAGACTGAGATATAATATACCCATCTTCTTCGGAGTGGGTTTAGGCGGTGGTTCAGGAATAGTCCAATCATCATAATTTTTCAATATGTTATTCAATAATTCTTCAGCTTGAGCAATAGTTCATTGCCTTAAAACACAACCAGCACAACTATCTAGGAAGTCCCTAGAAGCATCGGTTAGTCCATTATAGAAGATATCAAGTATTTCATTTTTCTTAAGAGGATGATCAGGCAAAGCATTAAGTAACTGGCAAAGCCTCCCCCAAGCTTGTGGGAGACTCTCTTCTTTAGTTCGCCCAAAGTTAAATATTTCATGTAAGGCAGCTTGTTTTATATGAGAAGGAAAATATTTTTCAGAGAAGTAATAAATCATATCCCGGGGACTACGCACACAACCAGGAGTAAGAGTATTGTACCATGCTTTAGCATCATCCTTTAATGAGAAAGGAAATAATTTGAGAATAAAGTAATAACGAGTTTTCTCATCATGAGTAAAAAGGATGGCTATATCATTCAACTTAGTAAGATGTGCCACAACAGTTTCAGTTTCATAACCATGGAAAGGATCAGATTCAACCAAAGTAATTCACTCTGGGTTGACAGAGAATTCATAATCCTTATCATCAATACAGATAGCTAAAGTATCAAACTTAGGATCATATTTCATTCTAGCACTCAGAGATTTTTCTTTATACTTGCATAGTAATTTCTCTAGATCATCTCTATCATTACAAGAAAGGATATCTCTAGTTGCTTCTTCACTCATAACATAACCTTCCGGTACCTTAGGCAATTCATATCTAGCAAGGCTAGTTCTAGAAGGTGTTTCAAGAATTTCAGTTTCAAGCTCATCATCAGATTCAACAGCATCATGTTGTATAACTCTAGCAATTTGTTCATCAAGAAAATCACCAAGTGGCACATCATCATTATCAAGCAAGGTACTAGCATCATCATAAGCATCATTCATAGTAGAAGTAGCATCATCAATAACTTGCAACATATTAACATTGATAGCATGTGGTGTTGTTGCAAGCTTACTCATAACAGAAGGTGAATCTAAAGCAGAACTGGATGGCAGTTCCTTACCTCCCCTTGTCTTAGAGGGATAAATCTTAGTCTTTGGATCCCTCAGATTCTTCATAGTGATAATATGATAATAATCCCAGGTGACTCAACAAATATAGCTATGCTCCCCGGCAACGGCGCCAGAAAAAGGTCTTGATAACCCACAAGTATAGGGGATCGCAACAATTTTCAAGGGTAGAGTATTCAAACCAAATTTATAGATTCGACACAAGGGGAGCCAAAGAATATTTGAAGGTATTAGCAACTGAGTTGTCAATTCAACCACACCTGGAGATTAATTATCTGCAGCAATATGATCAGTATCAAAGTAGTTTGATAGTTTTGATAGTAGTGACAACAGTAACGGTAACAGTAACAGTGATAGCAGTAATTTGTAGCAAGTGTAACAATGATGATAGCAATAGTAACACAGCAAGATCAATAAGGATAAATTCGTAGGCATTGGATTGGTGACTTGTTGGATGATATTCATCATGTGACAGTTATAACCAAGGGTGATACGACACTAGCTCCAGTTCATTGATATAATGTAGGCATGTACTCCATAAATAGTCATACGTGATCTAAAACATGGATATAATGATCAATTCATATACGGTTCAGATCTGAAATCATAGCACCCGGGCCCTAAGTGACAAGCATTAAGCATAGCAAAGTCACAGCAACATCAATCTAAGAACATAGTGGATACTAGGGACCAGGCCCTAACAAAACTAACTCGATTACATGATGAATCTCATCCAACTCCTCACCGACCGGAGAGCCTACGAAGGAATTACTCACTCCCGGTGGGGAGCATCATGGAATTGGTGATGGAGAAGGGTTGGTGATGACGAAGAATGAAGATGCCCCTCTCCGGAGCCCCAAACGGAGTCCAGATCTGCCCTCCCAAGGAAGAACAGGGCTTGGCGGCGGCTCCATCTTGTGGATCATGATAATTCTTTCTCCCTGATTTTTTTCTGGAATAATGTTATTTTATAGTATCACGGGGGTCATCAGCAAGGCCACCAGACGGGTACAACCCACCTGGGCCCGCCAGGAGACGGGGGCACGCCCTGGTGAGTTGTGCCCACCCAAGGGCCCCTCTCTGGTTGGTCTTGGCTCTAGAAATTCTTATGATTGGTATAAAAAATCCTCGTAAAGTTCCGTTCCATTCCGAGAACTTCTATTTTTGCACAAAAACAATACCATGGTAGTTCCGCTGAAAACAACGTCAGTCCGGGGTTAGTTTCATTCAAATCATGCAAATTAGAGTCCAAAACAAGAGGAAAATTGTGAGAAAAAGTAGATACATTGGACACGTATCACCCATCATGGACATTTTGAACTTTGAGGTCTTGAGAGGGGAAAATTCCTCATTGAAAGCTTTGTTAGGGGAACCAAAGATAATATCATGAACATATAATTGGCATACAAACAACTCCCCTTTGACCTTCTTAGTAAAAAGAGTGGGGTCGATTTTCCCAATTTCAAACCCACGATCTTGCAACAACTCGGTAAGGTGCTCATACCATGCACGTGGGGCTTGTTTAAGGCTATATAGTGCCTTATCGAGTTGGTGCACATGATCGGGGAAATAGGGATCCTCGAACCCCGGGGGTTGTTTGACATACACCAACTCATTAGGACCATTAAGAAAAGCACTCTTCACATCCATTTGTTGCAACTTGAAGTTATGATGAGAAGCATAAGCAATCAACAAACGAATAGATTCAAGGTGAGCAACGGGAGAAAAGGTTTCACCGCAGTTGATACCCTCGACTTGGGAGTAGCCTTGTGCTACCAAACGAGCCTTGTTGCGAATGATAATTCCATGAGCATCTTGCTTGTTATTGAATATCCACTTGGTTCCAATGACATTATGGTTCCTCGTTGGCATTGGCACCAATCTCCACACCTTGTTGTGCTCAAAGTTGTTGAGTTCTTCATGCATGGCATTAAGCCAATCCAAATCCTCGAGCACCTCATAGACCTTTTGGGTTTCAACACAAGAAACAAACGCTTGATGTTCACAATAGTTTGCTAATTGTCTATGAGTGCTTACCCCCTTTCTTAAGCTTCCAAGCACATTCTTCATGAGATGATCCTTGGTAGTGAGCTTGGATGTAATCTTGGCGGCACGACGCTCCAATTCCTCGTCAGGAGTAAGTTGAGGAGTGGTAGCTTGATCGTCCTGAGCGTCGTGTTGAGCTTGTTCTTGATCTTGAGCTTGCTCTTCATCTTGAACTTGCTCGGAGGTGTGAACTTGACCTTGGGCATCACTTGGTGGTTCACCACCATCTTGAGGTTGATCTTGCCCTTGATCTTGTTCATTTGGTTGAGGGCCTTCATTTTGTTCTTCGGAAGCATGTGGGTCTTGGGTTGGTGATGGTTCCACTTGAGTGGAACATTGTACTTCTCCTTCGGCTACAAGGGGTTCCTCAATGGGTAGGATATAACCAACACCCATTCTTCTTATGGCTTGGGGAGGAATTTCATCACCTACAACACAAGTACCACTTTGCTCCACTTGGGAGCCGTTATTCTCATCAAACTCCACGTTACATGTCTCCTCAATAAGTCATGTGGACTTATTGAGGACACGGTAAGCATGAGAGTTTGTAGCATAACCAAAAAATATGACCTCATGAGCTCTAGCCTCAAATTTAGACAAACGAACACCTTTCTTGAGAATGAAACACTTACTCCCGAACACCTGGAAGTACTTGAGGTTGGGCTTGTTACCGGTGAGTATCTCATATGGAGTCTTGTTCAAGCCTTTGCGGAGGTAGAGCCGATCAGATGCATGACATGCTGTGTTGATGGCTTCGGCCCCAAAGTTGTATGGAGACTTGAACTTCGCCATCATGGTCCTTGTCGCATCCATCAACATCCGGTTCTTCCTCTTCGATACACCATTTTGTTGAGGGGTGTAAGGTGCGGAATATTGATGCTTGATCCCCTCATCACTAAGAAACTCATCCAAGGTGTAGTTCTTGAACTTGGTGCCGTTGTCACTTCTTATCATCAAGATCTTTGCATTGTGTTGGCGTTGAGCTTCACTTGCAAATTTGATGACGGTTTGTTGGGTCTCACTCTTCCTCTTGAAGAAATATACCCAACTGTATCTTGAATAATCATCCACAATCACCAAGCAATACTTTCTACCCCCAAGACTATCAAAGGATGGAGGTCCAAAGAGATCCAAGTGAAGGAGCTCCAAGGGCCTCTTCGTGTAGATGATAGTCGTGGGAGGGTGAGCTTTCTCATGTAGCTTTCCTTCTATACAAGCACTGCAAGCATGATCTTTGGCAAAGCTAACATTTGTTAGTCCACGGACATGGTCCCCCTTGAGAAGACTTTGCAAAGATCTCATATTGACATGGGCTAAACAACAATGCCAAAGCCATCCCACGTCAACTTTAGCCATTAGGCATGTCGCAGTCTTAGTGGGTCGCTCCGAAAAGTTAATCACATAAAGACCGTTCTCGACATGCCCAACAAAGCCTACTTTAAGAGTCTTGCTCCACAAGAGGGCCACGGTATCAATATCAAAGAAAGTGAAAAAGCCCATGAGTGCAAGTTGACAAACAGAGAGTAAATTGTATGCAAGGGACTCAACAAGCATGATTTTCTCGATCATGAGATCATGAGAAATGACAACCTTGCCAAGACCCAATACCTTAAAAGACAAGGCATCACCCCACTCGACATTGGTGGGCATGGATAAAATCTTGTGCACGTCCATGATAACCCACAAGTATAGGGGATCGCAACCGTTTTCGAGGGTAGACTATTCAACCCAAATTTATTGATTCGACACAAGGGGAGCCAAAGAATATTCTCAAGTATTAGCAGCCGAGTTGCCAATTCAACCACACTTGGATAACTTAATATCTGCAGCAAAGTGTTTAGTAGCAAAGTAATATGATAGTAGTGGTAACGGTAGCAAAAGTAATATTTTTGGGTTTTGTAGTGACTGTAACAGTAGCAACGGAAAAATAAATAAGCGAAGAAAAATATATGAAAAGCTCGTAGGCATTGGATCGGCGATGGAGAATTATGTCGGATGCAATCGATCATGTAACAGTCATAACCTAGGGTGACACAGAACTAGCTCCATTTCATCAATGTAATGTAGGCATGTATTCCGAATATAGTCATACGTGCTTATGGAAAATAACTTGCATGACATCTTTTGTCCTACCCTCCTGTGGCAGCGGGTCCTATTGGAAACTAAGGGATATTAAGGCCTCCTTTTAATAGAGTACCGAACCAAAGCATTAACACATAGTGAATACATGAACTCCTCAAACTACGGTCATCATCGGTAAGTATCCCGATTATTGTCACTTCGGGGTTAACGGATCATAACACATAATAGGTGACTATAGACTTGCAAGATAGGATCACGAACTCACATATATTCATGAAAACATAATAGGTTCAGATCTGAAATCATGGCACTCGGGCCCTAGTGACAACATTAAGCATAGCAAAGTCATAGCAACATCAATCTCAGAACATAGTGCATACTAGGGATCAAACCCTAACAAAACTAACTCAATTACATGATAAATCTCATCCAACCCATCATCGTCCAGCAAGCCTATGATGGAATTACTCACGCAAGGTAGTGAGCATCATGAAATTTGTGATGGAGGAAGGTTGATGATGACGATGGCGATGGATTCCCCTCGCCAGAGCCCCAAATGGACTCCAGATCAACCCTCCTGAGAGAGTTTAGGGCTTGGCGGCGGCTCCGTATCGTAAAATGCGATGAATCCTTCTCTCTGATTTTTTTCTCCCCGAACACGAATATATGGAGTTGGAGTTGAGGTCGGTGGAGCGTCAGGGGGCCCACGAGGAAGGGGAGCGCGCCCAGGGGTAGGGCACGCCCCCACCCTCATGGACAGGGTGTGGGCCCCCTGATGTGGATCTTTCTTCTAGTATTTTTTATATATTCCAAAAATAATCTCCGTCGATTTTCAGATCATTCTGAGAACTTCTATTTCTGCACGAAAATAACACCATGGCAATTCTGCTGAAAACAACATCAGTTCGGGTTAATTCCATTCAAATCATGCAAGTTAGAGTCCAAAACAAGGGCAAAAGTGTTTGGAAAAGTAGATACGACGGAGATGTATCAACTCCCCCAAGCTTAAACCTTTGCCTGCCCTCAAGCAATTCAGTTGATGAACTGAAAGTGATAAAGAATTTTTTTACAAACTCTGTTTGCTCTTGTTGTAAATATGTAAAGCCAGCATTCAGGTTTTCAGCAAAGATTATGAACTAACCATATTCACAATAACACCCAGGTCTCATGTTTACTCATATCAATGGCATAATCAACTAGCGAGCAATAATAATAAATCTCGGATGACAACACTTTCTCAAAACAATCATGATATGATATAACAAGATGGTATCTCGCTAGCCCTTTCTGAGACCACAAAACGTAAATGCAGAGCACCTTTAAAGATCAAGGACTGACTAGACATTGTAATTCATGGTAAAAGAGATCCAGTCATACTCAATGTAAACTAACATTAATGGATGCAAATGACATCGGTGCTCTCCAACTGGTGCTTTTTAATAAGAGGATGATGACTCGATATAGGTAGGTATGGTGGAATCATATGGAACATCTTTGGGGTTTATGGAATTGGATGCACAAGCAATATTCCCACTTAGTACAAGTGAAGGCTAGAAAAAGACTGGGAAGCGACCAACAATAGTCATGAACATGCATTAAAATTAATCAATACTGAATGCAAGCATGAGTAGGATATAATGCGCCATGAACATAAATATCGTAGACGCTATGTTGATTTTGTTTCAGCTACATGCATGAACATGTGCCAAGTCAAGCCAGTCGAATCGTTCAAAAGAGGATACCACCCTATCATACCACATCACAACCATTTTAATAGCATGTTGGCATGCAAGGTAAACCATTATAAGCTCCTAGCTAATTAAACATGGCATAAGCAACTACAATCTCTAATTGTCATTGCAAATATGTTTCTTTCATAATAGGCTGAATTAGGAACGATGAACTAATCATATTTACAAAACAAGAGAGGTCGAGTTCATACCAGCTTTTCGCATCTCAATAGGTTCATCATATAATCATCATTATTGCCTTTCACTTGCACGACCGAATAGTGTGGATAATAATAATAGTGCACGTGCATTGGACTAAGCTGGAATCTGCAAGCATTCAATTTCAAGAGAGAAGACAAGGTAATATGGGCTCTTTGTTAGATCAACAATAATGCATATGAGAGCCACTCAACATTTTCATTATGGTCTTCTCCTCTCGACCCCCAAAGAAAAGAAACAAAACTATTTACACGGGAAAGCTCCCAACTAGCAAAAGAAGAAAGAGAAATCTTTTTGGGTTTTCTTTTTAATTACTACTACTACAACATGAAAAGTAAACTAACTAAAAGCTACAACTATTTTTTTGGTTTTTCTTAAGGTTTATCAAACACACAAGAAGAAAGCATAAAAAAGGGAAAAAACTAGCATGGATAATACAGTGAAAAAGTGTTAGCACCAAGGACTAGCATGAGTGTGTGAACATAAATGTAATGTCGGTGAGAAATACGTACTCCCCCATGCTTAGGCTTTTGGCCTAAGTTGGTCTATGGCCACGGTTGGCCTGTCGGATATCCAAAGTTGTAACTAGGGTCGTACTGAGATGTAGCAGCAATTGCCTGATGAGCTACAGCTTGGAGGCGAGCTGCCGCACCTACCTATGAAGAGAGCAAAATAATGTATAGCAGGAAAATGAATGCTCCCTATGGTAGCTTGCGTGATTTCTCTAGATCCCCCCACAGTTATACTAGCAAGAAAGTCTCTATATTCAGATTTGCAAGGTTCACTAACATTACCCCACTATGGAAGTTTACAAGCAGTGTTAAAATCTTCTAAGTCCATGCTATAAGATTTATCATAAAGATCAAATAGGACACTGTGAGAATTACGTGAAGATGAAAATTTGAACCTTCTCACAAAGGAATCAGTTAGGTGATAGTATTGAGGGAACTTATCTATCATGAAGCCCTCGAGTTCAGCATTACGCACATATGCATCAAATTCCTCCTTAATTCCTGCTCGGACCATGAAAATGTCTGACGGCCATTCACAAGGCCGCACTTGAGCTTCTCTTGGTGGTTCCTCGCCCGCATCGCGTATTGTGGGCCTGGGTCCTTGCTTTCTTGAAGAACCACCTTGGTACATTTTCCTAAACACATTTCTTCCTCTGAAAAATTTATGAAATTTTTAGTAACTTCAAATAAAAGTGAACCAAACTCAACAATATTGATAGCAACTACTCCTACAAGTGCCTAGAGGCAATATCATGCATTAAAACTACTTTCGACCATATAAATTTGACATGCAAGCTCAAGAACAGGGTCACCTAAGTAGCAAAAATTTGCAATGAATAAAGAACTAGAACAAAAACTAATTGGACCAATGGAGGAGTCACATACCAAAGAACAATCCCCCAAAGCAGTTTTGTGAATGGAGCTTTGAGCTAGGAGATCGAAAATGGCAGCAAGATGAGCTAGAACTCATGCTTGAGCTAGTTAGTGATTTTTTTGGGAGGAAGAAGGAGTGTGCGGTGGCTGGAATAAGTGGAGGGGAGCCACCATGGGCCCACGAGGAAGGGGGTGCGCCCAGGGGGTGGGCGCGCCCTGGACCCTCGTGGCCAGGTGCTTGCTCCCCATGGTGTGTTCTCAGTGCCAGATATTCTCAAATATTCTAGAAAAACATATTTAATTTTCAGGGCATTTGGAGAACTTTTATTTTTGGGGTATTTTTTATTGCATGGATAATTCAGAAAACTGACGTAAATTATTATAAATAACAGAAAGTAAAAAGAGGGTACAGAGAGTTGTGTTTACTAAATGCATCCATCTCATGCTCATCAAAAGGAATCCACTAACAAGGTTGATTAGGTCTTGTTAACAAACTCATTTCGAATAACATGAAACCGGAGAGTTTTCGAATAACACTAGGTTACCTCAACGGGGATATGCATGTCCCCAACAACAAGAATATCATATTTTTTCTTGACAGTAGGAAGAGGAAATTCAAAACCTCCAATAGTAATTGTTGAAATTTTTCTAATAGAATTGATACTGTGGACTTGAGGTTGTTTCCTCGAAAAGTGTACTGTATGCTCATTACCATTGACATGAAAAGTGACATTGCCCTTGGTGCAGTCAATAATAGCCCCTGCAGTATTCAAAAAGGGTCTTCCAAGAATAATAGACATACTATCGTCCTCGAGAATATCAAGAATAACAAAGTCCATTAAAATAGTAACGTTTGCAACCACAACAGGCACATCCTCACAAATACCGACAAGTATAGCAGTTGATTTATGAGCCATTTGCAAAGATATTTCAGTAGGTGTCAACTTATTCAAATCAAGTCTACGATATGAAGAGAGAGGCATAACACTAACACCGGCTCCAAGATCACATAAGCAGTTTTAACATAGTTTCTTTTAATGGAGAATGGTACAGTTGGTACTCCTGGATCTCCAAGTTTCTTTGGTATTCCACCCTTAAAAGTATAATTAGCAAGCATGGTGGAAGTTTCAGCTTCCGGTATCTTTCTTTTATTTGTAATAGTATCTTTCATATATTTAGCATAAGGATTCATTTTAAGCATGTCAGTCAAACGCATACGCAAAAATATAGGTCTAATCATTTCAGCAAAGCACTCAAAATCCTCATCATCCTTTTTCTTGGATGGTTTAGGAGGAAAAGGCATGGGTTTCTGAACCCATGGTTCTCTTTCCTTACTGTGCTTCCTAGCAACAAAGTCTCTCTTATTATAACTTTGATTCTTTGATTGTGGGTTATCAAGATCAACAGCAGGTTCAATTTCTACATCATTATTATTGCTAGGATGAGCATCATCATGAACATCATCATTAACAGTATCACTTGGTTCATGTTCATTACCAGATTGTGTTTTGGCATTAGAGATAGAAATATCATTAGGATTCTCATGCGTGTCTACACCAGGTTCACTAGAAGCATCCAAAGTCCTATCATTTTTCTTTCTCTTCCTTTTAGAAGGACTAGGTGCATCTATAGTAGTTCTCTGAGAATCTTGCTCAATTCTCTTAGGGTGGCCCTCAGGATACAAAGGCTCCTGAGTCATTTTGCCTCCTCTAGTCATAACTCTAGCAACATTATCATTCTTCTTATTATTTAATTCATTGAGCAAATCATTCTGAGCTTTAAGCACTTGTTCTACTTGAGTGGTAACCACAGAAGCATGTTTACTAATAAGTTTAAGTTCACCTTTAACACTAGCCATATAATCACTCAAGTGTTTAATCATATAAGCATTATGTTTCAGTTGTCTACCAAAATAAGCATTAAAATCTTCTTGCTTAACCATAAAGTTATCAAATTCATCCAAACATTGGCTAGCAAACTTAGCAGGAGGGATTTCAGCTTTATCATATCTATAGAGAGAATTTACCTGCGTCGGGTTATCGAGACCGTGTGTTTCTTCAATAGGCGATGAATTAAGACCATGTATTTCTTCAACAGGAGGTAAATTCTTAACATCTTTAACTTTTATACCCTTTTCTTTCATAGATTTATTTGCCTCTTGCATATCCTCAGGACTGAGAAATAGAATACCCCTTTTCTTCAGAGTTGGCTTAGGAGTTGGTTCAGGAAGTGTCCAGTTATTTTCATTAGTCAACATATTATTCAATAGAATTTTAGCTTGATCAACTGTTCTGTCCCTGAAAACACAACCATCACAACTATCCAGGTAATCTCTGGAACCATCGGTTAGTCCATTATAAAAGATATCAAGTATTTCATTTTTCTTGAGAGGATGATCAGGCAAAGCATTAAGTAATTGGAGAAGCCTCCACAAGCTTGTGGGAGACTCTCTTCTTCAATTTGCACAAAATTATACATTTCCCTTAAAGCAGCTTGTTTCTTATGAGCGGGGAAATATTTAGCAGAGAAGTAGTAAATCATATCCTAGGGACTACGCACACAACCAGGATCAAGAGAATTAAACCATATCTTAGCATCACCCTTTAATGAGAACGGAAATAATTTAAGGATATAATAGTAGCGAGTTTTCTCATAATTAGTGAACAGGGTAGCTATATCATTTAATTTAGTAAGATGTGCCACAACAGTTTCAGATTCATAGCCATAGAAAGAATCAGATTCAACCAAAGTAACTATATCAGGATCAACTGAGAAATCATAATCCTTATCAGTAATAAAGATACATGAAGTAGCATAAGCAGGATCATATTTCATTCTAGCATTCAGAGATTTTTCTTTAAGCTTAGCTAATAACTTCTTAAGATCACTTCTATCATTGTAGGCAAGAAAGTCTCTAGAAGTTTCTTCATCCATAACATAACCCTCAGGCACAACATGCAATTCATATCTAGGGGGAGAATCTTCATCATCACTTTCATCAATATTATCAGTTTCAATAATTTCATTCTCTCTAGCCCTAGCAAGTTGTTCATCAAGAAATTCACCTAGTGGCACAGTAGTATCAAGCATAGAAGTAGTTTCATCATAAGTATCATGCATAGCAGAAGTGGCATCATCAATAACATGCGACATATCAGAATTAATAGCAGAAGCATGTTTAGGTGTCACAAGCTTACTCAAAATAGAAGGTGAATCAAGTGCAGAGCTAGATGGCAGTTCCTTACCCCCCCCCCCCCTC
>NC_041390.1:172988626-173012913 GCF_002162155.2 Triticum dicoccoides | reverse complement strand
AAAATCTTGGTTCTTTGATCTTTCAAGTTCTTCATAATGGTAAGCAGATATAAATTCCAAGTGACTCAAAGAATAGAGCTATGCTCCCCGGCAACGGCGCTAGAAAATGTTCTTGATAACCCACAAGTATAGGGGATCGCAACGGTTTTCGAGGGTAGAGTATTCAACCCAAAATTATTGATTCGACACAAGGGGAGCCAAAGAATATTCTCGAGTATTAGCAGCTGAGTTGTCAATTCAACCACACCTGGATAACTTAATATCTATAGCAAAGTGTTTAGTAGCAAAGTAATATGATAGTAGTGATAACGGTGGCAAAAGGTAACTGTAGCAAAAGTAATATTTTTGGGGTTTATAGTGATTGTAACAGTAGCAATGGAAAAATAAATAAGCGAAGAACAATATATGAAAAGCTCGTAGGCATTGGATCGGTGATGGAGAATTATGTCGGATGCGATCGATCATGTAACAGTCATAACCTAGGGTGACACAGAACTAGCTCTAGTTCATCAATGTAATGTAGGCATGTATTCCGAATATAGTCATACGTTCTTATGGAAAAGAACTTGCATGACATCTTTTTTCCTACCCTCCCATGGCAGCGGGGTCCTATTGGAAACTAAGGGATATTAAGGCATCCTTTTAATAGAGTACCGGACCAAAGCATTAACACATAGTGAATACATGAACTCCTCAAACTACGGTCATCACCGGTAATTATCCCGATTATTGTCACTTCGGGGTTAAGGGATCATAAAACATAATAGGTGACTATAGACTTGCAACATAGGATCACAAACTCACATATATTCATGAAAACATAATAGGTTCAGATCTGAAATCATGGCACTCGGGCCCTAGTGAAAAGCATTAAGCATAGCAAAGTCATAGCAACATCAATCTCAGAACATAGTGGATACTAGGGATCAAACCCTATCAAAACTAACTCGATTACATGATAAATCTCATCCAACCCATCACCGTCCAGCAAGCCTACGATGGAATTACTCACGCACGGCGGTGAGCATCACGAAATTGGTGATGGAGGAAGGTTGATGATGACGATGGCGACGGATTCCCCCCTCCGGAGCCCCGAACGGACTCCAGATCGGCCCTCCCGAGAGAGTTTAGGACTTGGCGGCGGCTCCGTATAGTAAAACACGATGAATCCTTCTCTCTGATTTTTTCTCCCCGAACATGAATATATGGAGTTGGAGTTGAGGTCGGTGGAGCGTCAGGGGGGCCACGAGGCAGGGGGGTGCGCCCCCACCCTCATGGACAGGGTGTGGGCCCCCTGACGTGGATCTTTCTTCTAGTATTTTTTATATATTCCAAAAATAATCTCCGTTGATTTTTAGATCATTTCGAGAACTTTTATTTCTGCACAAAAATAACACCATGGCAATTCTGCTGAAAAGAGCGTCAGTACGGGTTAGTTCCATTCAAATCATGCAAGTTAGAGTCCAAAACAAGGGCAAAACACTACAAAAAAATACACTTCCGTGATGGTACGTGTTTGTCACAGTAGGTCGCTTTTTTTGTCATGCATGCACATCCATGACAAATTTATGACAGAATCAAGATAGTCATACCTGTGCTGTCGTAGAAGTGTTCCATGACATTACCAAAATTATCATCATGGAAGTGTCCACTTCCATGACGATAAATTGCGTGTCATAGAAGTGCTTTCATCAAGGGTGACCGACACATAGCATCCACCGTAACGGAACGCCGTTAAGCTATCGGGTCGGGTTCTGGATCCGATAACCCATTAACAGCCCCGACCAATGGGGATTTGCCACGTGTAAAATCATCATTGGCTGGAGGAAACACGTGTAGGCTCATCGTTGGGACAGATGTCAACCACTCATTGGACAGAAAGGCGCCTATGATATGTCGACACGTGGCACGGCCCAACAGAGGCCCATTCCTGTGAAAAGGCCGGCCCGTTTGTCTTGGTCAAAAGCTGTTGGGCCGGCCCATGGAAAGCATGTTAACGGCCTGTTCCAATATAGCCCATTTACAGCCCGCTAACCCAAGGGCCGTTACACCCTATCCGAATTAGGCCCAGTAGAGTCGTCTGGGCCATCCAATATGATACCAGCCCGTTTACACATCTGGCCCATGTATGGCCCATGACGTCTTTCGACCCATATGAGGCCCTATGTAACTCTTGGCCTACTAACGGCCCGTGGTGAAACTGGCCCATAATGAACAGTGTATCACTTTACACCCATTAACGGCCCGTGGTGAAACTGGCCCGTAATGAACAGTGTATCACTTTATACCGATTAACGGCCCGTTATTCCGTTGGGCCATTTCCAGCCCATGTTATCTTTCGGCCTTCTCAGAGCCCATTTATTCTTGGGCTCATTTCCAGCATTCGTTTACTTATGGCCCGTTACTGTCATTTTCTGCTTGTGGGCCAAATTCAGCCCGTGGTTACAGTCGGCCCGTTTGTGGTCCGTTAATACGTTGGGCCGATTTCATAGCATCATCAAATACGGCCTATTAACGATGGCCCGTTATGGTCGGCCCATGAACGGAAGATTCGAACTCTAGCCCGTTTACGGCCATAATGCGGTCTGGTTGGCCCATGTTTGGCCAATCGATTATATGGCCTGTATAAGGCCCATTGATAATACAGCCCGTAGAAGGCCCATTGTTTCTACGGCCCGTAGAAGGCCCATTGTTTCTATGGCCCATAGAAGGCCCACTGTTTCTACGGCCAGTAGGAGGCCCAGTGTCACTACAGTAAATATTAGCCCATGGTTATTGTGGCCTAGTTTTAAAAAATAGGTTATTACAACCACTAGCTAACGAGGAAAAAGAACTGCAATGACTACAAGCAAACAAATAAACAAGACAACAATGAAATAAATAAGCAAGCAACTAACGCTAGGCTATCACGGCTATTACACATATTACATCCACTGGGCATCAAAGTTCATCACCAGTGCAAATATAGGGAACAAAGCAGCATATCATACACACTGGTTGTCAAAGTTGGCGACCAGCACAAATAAATGTTGCAGCAAAACAAATCCAGAACTGAAACCACTTCAGAAGATCTCAAGAAACAATATCCTGGGTACCCATAATGCTGGTAAGATGCTTAGCAATCTTATTAACTTTCTCTTGTTTGGCGCTTAAATCCTCCAGCGCTTGCTGTTGCACCAGAAAATATGCATCTGAATTATGCAGGGACTTCCTCAGTCCTTCAGCTTCCTATCGCAGCACATCTGATCGATGTCTTTCAACTTGAGGTTGAGACTCAAGAAGACGAACTGATTCAGGCAGCGAGTTCGAAGAGCTTGTGCCAGCAGTAGTGGCCAGTAACTCGAACACTAAATCAAGACAGGACTTTTGGGTTCCCTCACTGTCGTCAAGATAGTTTTTATCAGCTTTCTTGGAGACCAACAGGGATGTCTCACTTTCTCGAACCTTATCTGCATTACTTCCTTTGCAATTGGATAACGCAGTACTGTTCTCCAATATTTTGTCCGCATTCTAAAAGAGAAACAAGCAGACACATCACATGTTTACCATGTTGTATATGAAACTCATTTTGGTAAATGAGTTCAGCAGTAAAGTGGACAGGATAACAACATGAAACAAACATATATCTATGTACCATGGTCACTTTATGGTCTATACCATTCTAGTTTTTATTGCCAAATCAAGATAGAGACACAGTTCAAATAATATTTGTTCAAGACAAAGCAAAATAGACAGAATATAAGTGTGGGTAACTATAGAGCAATAACAATACTTGTAATGTGCATGACATGAGAACATAACTGTTTATTCAATTGAAACTGAAATCAATATAGAGCAGCTTACAACAGCAAACTAGTTAAAGAAACAGGTTTAAAACATACCTGTTGTGCCATTGGAGTTTCAATTCCATCCTTCAAATTTGAAAATAGTTGGTATGAGTAAATACAGTCATGCAAGAGCAAAGGAGTATGAACCATAGATATAGAACCTGCCTGAGAACAAATCTTCTTCTCCTTTAAGCGTTGAGTTGGGATTCGGAGTGGTGGTCCTCGTGTTTTGGGCACTGTAGTTCCCTTACTAACTGCTCGTGTTTGGGTGCTTTGTGGTGGAGACGATGTTGTGTCAACTGGAACTGGGTTACTATCTGCCGGGGTTGGAGTTAGAAGGGGTGTAGCTGGTTCTCTGTCGAACTGGGTAGGGGTACAATCTGCGAGAGTCTGGGTTATGTGTGGTGGATCTGGCCCTTGGGAAAGTACAACCGTGGTTCTATCTGCATCAACTGGTAGCACTATCTTTTCTGAAGACCGTGTTGTTACTCCCTTAGATACTGCTATCACGCTCTCCAATTCAAATGGCTGATAAACAAGAAAAGTAATTGAAAGTATAGACATTGTATGATAGACATGGGCAATGGATAGTGGGGAATAAAAGAGGGCATGAAATAATTCATATTTATGTTGTCTAACCAAACAGGATAGCATGACACAATTTCACATATATGATGGCTAACTAAACAGGATAGCATGACACAATTTCGCATTATGATGGCTAACTAAAAAAGATGGAAAGACATAGTTCAAAATATGAGACTATGTAAACAGGATGACATGACATAACTATATAATCTGTTTATTAAATAGGTTGGTATGCCATAATTCACATACATTCACGGATAGAATGCCATAATTCAAAATATGATGACTGTAAACACTAAACAGGATGAGATGATATAACTATATGATGTCTTTATTAAATGGGTTGCCATGCCATAATTCAGATAGATGATGTGTATGTACTATGTAAACATGATGGCATGATATAATTCAAATATATGATTTGTATAGTAAGCAAGTAAGCATATGGCAATCCATATATGATGTAAAAACTAAGCAATTCAAGACAACATGCATGACATGGGTAATATAACCCTGCCAAGTTTGAGCATAGACCTCAGGGGGAAAATAGGACTGGTCATCAGTCTCTGAATCCTCCTCTGAGGAGCTCTCTGTAACCAGCAAGATGTCTGCTTCAGCAGGTAGCGTTGTCTGCTCTGAATACCTTGTTTTCACTCCAAATACTTCCATCGCCGCTTCAAATGGTTGATGCACATGAAGAGTAGTTGAATATACAAATGTTGTCGCCAAATGGAACACGTAATACAAAAAAATGATAGCATGATATAATTCACATACATGATGATTGGCTAAACAACATGGCATTGCATAATTCACATATATAATGCCTTTTCAACAAGATAGCATTGTATAATTCACATATATAATGTCTTGCAACAAGATGGCAATGCATGATTCACATATATGGTAATTAGACACTAAACAGGTGGCATTCACACAAAGCATGTCTAAACTAATCAAATGACATAGCAATGCGAGACACCATACACATGATATGAGCAACATAACCCTGCCAAGTTAGAGCATACACCTCGGGGGGGGGGGATAGGACTGGTCATCTATCTCTGGATCCTCCTCCGAGGAGCTACCCGTAACCAACGAGTTATGCGCTTCGTCAGATAGCATAGTCTGCTCTGAAGACCTTGTTTTCACTCCAGAATTTGCCATCACCGTGTCAAATGGCTGATGCACACGAAGAGTAATTGAATGTAATAACATTGTTGACAAATGTAATATGTAACGGAAAAAAAGGATGGTCTGATATAATTTACATACAAGATGACTGGCTAAGCAGGATGGCATTGCAAAATTCACATATATGATGCCTGGCTAAACAAGATGGCATTGCATAATTCACATAAACGATGAATAAACTAAACAGATGGCATTCGCACAAAGGATGTCTAAACTAAGCAGATGACATATTTGATGTATAAAGTAAGCAATGCAAGACACCATATGCATGATATAACCAACATCAGCATGCCAAGTTAGAGAGAAGACCTCAGGGGGTAAATAGGAGTTGTCTTCTCCTTCTGAATCCCCCTCAGAACAGATATCTTCCTCTCGATTACAATCCGAAATGCGTGGAGGGGGGCTGCCTTTGCGCCTACGACAGAGCGACGTCTGCATGAAATTTTATTGCCACACAAGGCTCGTCTCTTTTGCTCTACATGTTCAGTTCCATTGTTTACAATAACTGTCATGCATAGGAATAAAACATAGTGAGATTATGTAAGGAGTGCATGCAGAAATCCAGAGTGATGGTAGAAACCTGTGGATAGACCCAAAACCAATAATAGCAGGTAGATAATGGCTTCAGTTAAAAAATCCAGATAATGGCTTCTTTACTGTTTGTTTCCCACCCAACATGAAACTCATAGTAGACACCAGAGATTAACCAGATAGTAGATAGATACTATTGATAGTGGCCCCAATATGTACCCCACAACCATTTAAAAACTCAAGTTTGACCATTAGTTTGGAGCTGACTCAGAGTCTAATCGGTGAACATGACGATAAAGTAGCATGTAATATTAAGCGATGCATAACGTAAGCAGACACGAAAGAGTGCGACCTCTCTTACGGACCCGTGTAGTCCTCGAGGTCATCTGCTCGGTTGATGATGGTAGTGCAGTTTTCATGGCTGCCAGCGGTAGGGAAGAAATCTGAGGCGGCGAAAGACAGTCTGGAGGTCAGATCCCTGCTGTGCTGGACCCTTCTGTCGTTGGAGCAGCTGAGCTGGGGTGGACAACGGTGAAGTAGGAGCGGGACAAACCACGCAAGGTTTTCTTTGACAACTATCTGTAAGAGAAGTAATTCTGTAAGGGCTCATTTGAATTGGAGGATTCCAACAATGCAGGGATAGGAAATAGACAGGAATAGGATAGGAATGCACGTGCAAAACAGAGAATTTAAAAACATAGGATTTCTGCCAATTTGGGTGTTTGATTCACAACAATTGGAAGATCACAGGATGCAAAGAAGCATGGTGAGATTAAGTCAAACCACAAGAAAATGTACGGTTATAATGCTATTATGCTACTATCTCTTAGTCTTGCACTTCATGAATAGGAAAGGAGGACAAGTGAAAATTAAAATTCCTACATTTTTTCTTTCAAGGAGACACTAAAGGAACAAATCTGTGTGCTCAGTGGACAATATATATAACATGTAGAGTAAAAAAGAGATGCAACAAGTGTACAACCTCTTTGGCGAAGCCATGTCGATCTCAGCGTGATTGGGTTGGCCGGTGAGGATGCTCCGGCTGACTTGGCTGTCGGAGGAGGGGAAGAAGATCTTAGGCGTATGGAGATGGAGCCCGAGGTACTGCTCCGCTGTGATGGAGGGTTTCGTCGTTGGAGCAGCTCCGGTGAGTTGTACGACGCCGAGGCTGAAGCAGGACAAGAGAGACAACGAACAACGTTAACCTGAGTGGAATTCTAATAGCATCTCCAATACATGACGTAAAATACATAACCACAAAGTGCTAGATGTAAAATACATCAGCAGCTCATCTCTGAACTTAACTGTCGAAACTGAATTTAACTGTCGAAACTGAACTTAACTGTCGAAACTGAATTTTGCTCTCGAAACTAAACGCACTAGCAAGGTGAGGCTACACGTTGGTCGACTGACTTTTTCATCTCTGGTCAGTCGATTTTGCAGCCGTTGGATACGATATGAAGGGCCTGCGGTTCATCTTCAACCTCAACCCCCCTGAGCCGGCCAAACAGCAGCCCCCGCCGCCCGTGGTGCGCCGCCCCACCCGCCCCGAAAACACTCCCCACCGCCGGTCTGTCGCCGCCCCGGCCATCCCTCTAGGCCCCCCCGTGCCGAGATTTTTCTCCGGCGATCCCCACGCCACCACCCCGCCAACGCCTTGCCACCACCGGCGACCACCGCCCCCATCCTGAACCCTAAGATAGATAGTGGGGTACCTCTCCAGCGAGCCCCCCTCCCCGCTGCGGCTGGTTCTTCCTTCACCCCAGCGGCATCGGAGTGAAGTGTAGCTAAACCGGAGTAGCATCACAAGCAAGAGCAAGAGAGAGAGCAGCAGCGTGAGCAAGACCAATAGCAAGAGCAGACCAGGCAGGGGACCGAGAGCAAGAGCAGAGCAGCTGCGCGAGCGAGAGCTAAAGCAGCAGCAGGTCCTACTGATGTGGACGTCGCCGCCGAGGGAGCGACCCCATGGAGGAAGTGGCCGGCGACGCCGCTGTGGATGGAACCGCGCCGTGTCGGCTCGGGACCGAGCGCCGGCAGCACCGTGAGATCGAATCAAGAAGAAAATGCGGCGATTAGTGTACAACCTCTTTGGTGGCGCCGATTAGGCCGCAGCTTCATCCAAAGAAACGGTGATGATGATGCTCTTCTGGTGGTGCAGGTGAAGACGGCGGTGTGGGAATGGAGGTGGTGCGAAAGACGAGGGGAACATCGGGGCAGCTCCTTGGAGGTGGAGGACGGGGTGGCTGAACCGACGGGACGATGAGATCGATGACGGATCCTCATCCGGTACGATGGATGAGGGACGTCGAGGTGTTGTTGTGGACGACATCGTTGGGGAAGAGGCTCTGGCTGGGTGGCGGACGGAGCACCGTGTGGGGTTTCGTCGCGGGTTTTGGCGGCCTCGGTGTACGAATGGGTGGGCAGATGGGATGGCAGTGGGGAACCATGGCTTAGAGACGCGCTTGTCTGAAATGTGGGGTAAGTTATGAAAGTACCGCCACCGATTTGAGGCGGTTCTTTCGGTTCAGGGGTACCATGGGCATTTCATGTGTCAGGATTTCACAGGAGGTGGGAGTTTTCGCGCACGTTGTAATTTCAGAATAGCAAGGCGCGGGTTGAGATGGAGGGAGTTGTCGGATCACAATGAGACAAAGATATATCTTAAATATTTTGAGCTAACAGGGCGCGGGTTGAAATTTCCGGACAAGCCTAACGTGTACTGTACCAAATCAATGCGCCCTACAAATGTCATTCAAAACTTTGAATTCATGTTATGTTCAATTAAAATATTTCGCTACGTGTATAATGCATGCAATCTACTACTCAGATGAACGTTTTAGTGCATTCCAAATGTATATACTACCGCTTCAATATGAACTAAATTTGAATATCTACAATCATCATTATTTTCAAGTTAAACCATCGTTTGTGTATTATCTTCACAGCACACCACATGATTAGTCTCGAGTTACATATGAACTATGTGTACTATATGAACTCGAACTAGATTTTTTGAATCCACTTTATTTTGATTTCAAATCACATTACATTTCTAGCTCTAGCTAGATCTTCATAATCTAAACCATGTCTCATATGTATAATGTGTTTATCACATTATGTATGGTGCCCCGCCCCCTACGCCTACAAGTATTTAGAGGTGAGTTGCAAACACCACACATTACCACAAATTCAAATAAAATGTGAGAATGTTCGATATATAGTATTGTTTAGATTGTTCGATATTTAGTTGTAAGCTGCAAATGCCACACATTATCACAAATTCAAATAAAATGTGAGATTGTTTGATGTATAGTATGGTTTAGATTGTTCGGCATTTAGCTGTGAGTTGCAAACACCATGCATTATCACATTATGGTTTAACATGTGCACAGCACGTGTATCACCGCTATATTCATGCATGCAATGTTTAAAACACTATGATATCCTATTCAAATATATGAATCCGCTTTCATATCAAATTGTGATCTTTGTTAGTCTCTTACACCCACACAATCCTCTAACCTTTGTAGCTACCACTAACTTTCTCTCGTGCATGCACACGCCCTCCTCGCCCTCCCCCTCCCTCGGCATTCTATCCACCGGGCACATTCATTTTTTTCTTTAGGTCGTTCTCCCAGAGTCTCCACAACTCCTTTCTGACACACACCGATCGATAAACCTCTCCAGCGATGCATGCCTACAACATACAAACACACCTTCAATCTCCTCCTTTATGTGTCCTTGCCTCGTGTCTCTCATACGGTCAGACACACGTGTAAACTCTCGCCCCTCTTTTCATCGCTCTCACAACCATACACTCCTCCCCCTATCTAGCTAGTAGTTGGGCCTCTCGCACCACCTCCTAGCTCCATTCTCTCTGCCTATCCGTCTCGCTGGGCCTTATTTGCCTCTAACAAATGGACGTACACCGACCGATCTCTCGCTATACATATAGCTAGCTAGGTCCTTATAACTCGTTTTTACCCACACGTCAATCGATCTACCTCATTAGTTGTGTCTCTCCCTTCCTCCGACAAACAACAATTGATCTACCGATCTAGTTAGGTTTGCTTACCAAACACATGGTTCCCCTTCATCATCCATGGATGCGTCCCGACAGATCTATCACGCACAGGCACACACAGAAACACATCCCCACTCTTATTGATAACATTGCAGTTCCACCCTCAGTCTGTCTAGTAGGCCTCTCCCACCATCTTCGAGAAGCAACTCCATCACCCATCCAGCATTCTACCCCTCTCCCTCCCTCTCTCTCTCCTCTCTCTCTCTCCCATCATATTTCCCGTCCTTCAGTTATGTATGGATGTCGACCGATCTCCCTCGAGACATAGTTGGGTCTCTCCTTCTCAACACATATACGAGTCGTTCTACCTCTATAGTTAGGCCTCTGCCTACCCCTCCCACCACCCCCTCCCCCCCCACACACACCGATACATCGAGCGCTCTAGTCATGTCTCCCTGCCACACACAAACTTGATGTGTGCCCTCTAACGTTCCGGTAGGCCAGTCGCCCTATATCTTTGACTTGTACACACACACAATTTCGATGGCTCTCTTCATCGATCTCGCACCCACCCACTTGATCCTCTCTTCGACTCTATCGATAGCTATGACCCCTCCCTCTCTTCTCGTGGATTGCCCGACCCTCTATGTATGATATGGTAGGCCTCCATTTCACACACATTGCATGCAAAATTTTGTTTGAGATGTCATCGACACATATTCCCACAAATAATTCATGAAATCAACCCCCCACCCCACCCCCACCCCAAAACAAAAAACACTCACGAACGCGGTTTGTATCTCTCTCACACACCCACGTAGGTGGGGGACGTGCACGAAGAGAAGAGGTGCATGCACGGCGCACGTACTCCCGTCTCTTTCCCAACCACACCCGTGCGGGTACATGGTGGAGCTCATTTCTGTACGAAAAAGGCAGCCCACGTGGTAATTTGGCACGTGTCCACTTGGTGGAGGGAGGATCGTCTACCACGGGTGAACAAACAATTTTCGACTTGACGTGTTATGTTAAAAAAAAGAGGCAAACCATGTGGGGCCTACCTTAGAGGCAAGGCTCTATACACTGGACTACTTTTGATGTGTCCCGTCAACTCGCAAAACGAGGAGAAGCTTGCTTAGTACGCTGTCTCCCCCGCCCACGGGCGCGGTGGCTCGCAGGATGAGGTGAAGCTTGCTTACTACGCCTTACGCCCGCTCCCTCGCCCATGCACGCGGTGGCTCGCAGGACGAGGAGAAAAAATTACTAGTCCCTCCGTTTACTCCTCATCCCTACTAACTTGGTTATAGAGATTATATCATATTGTTTGGAATATATATGTCCTTTAGTAGATTTCAATATGAACTACTAGTACATACTCCAAACACTGATGTATATAGACGTATTTTAGAGTGTAGATTCACTCATTTTGCTCCGTATGTAGCATTCTCCCTCGCCCCTCGACCCTCACCCACGTGGTGGACGTGCAGCAATTCATTCGGTCTCATATAGCCAGAACGATATATACTGCACTACCATTATTGCTCGACTTCCCGAAGAGGCGAAGAGCCAATCGCAAGGACAATATTTTGGAGATGCCAAGCGCAAGGTTATAGGAGAACGAGTAGTAGGTGTCGCGTCATTTATAAATAAAGTTTTTTTTCTTCAGTGGCACGTACGCAATATGATAGGTTCATATGGAGAGAAAAGGAGTACATAGTCAGGACGGGCCAGCCTACACGGTTGCTTGCTGGGTTGCTCTCTTCACACTCTCTCGCACAAAATGACTGTGGCCACATCTCTAACATCCCGGCGGATCACATCCTCTTGGGGAAGGGGTGGATGCTTAGTGTATATGCGGTGGCCGTCACCGACGGCGAAAACCCACTGTCTGCACGTCTTGATTAGGAGTCCCCGCCGTTCTCTCTCACAAAGCCAGTGAGGTTGCCTTCGTCCCTTGCTCACTACCGCGACATGGGCAGTTGCCGCCTCCCGCCGCCCTACTCAAGGTTGAGCTACGTCCCTCAGGTACAACTCCCTTTACAGCCGGCTTGCACCACTGCTCCAGCTACCCACATCACTCCCTGTGGATATTTCTCTACTTCTTTGCCCCGCGCATACCTCTACTGGATTCTACATACTATATTTGTGATGAGTTTATGTCTCATCAACTACTCCTAGTAATCTTATTCTAATCACGCTTGTTCAATTTCTTTGCCACAGGGATGCTCATCTCGATTTTGGTGAAACTGCACAAAATGACCCGATGGTCAAAAGGTTGCAAACTTCATTTATTAGGAAGATCAAACGTTGCTAGCAAATTGAAGCCCGGTCAGGGTTCCCGGTTCAAGGGCTAGGGACTGCATGGATCGTTTTTTTCTTTAGTTGCCTCTGTTCCAAAATAAGTGTCAACTTTAGTAGTAGTACAACTTTGTACTAAAGTTTGCACAAAGTTGAGAAACTTATTTTGGAACGGAGGGAGTACATATTTGCTATGATCGGTCAATCATTGAGATGCAATAGCATGCATGTTAGTCTCCTTTGTATTTGATGAAATGTTGCAACGGGCAACCTTGTACGCAAGATACATGTAACAGAAGCTGGAAGCTTCATAGCATTGTACAAATTTATCTCGCTAATAAATTACAGTACATACTATACTAGTACTTCCTCCATTCCTAAATATAAGTCTTTGTAGAGATTTCACCATGAACCACATCCGGATGTATATAGATGCATTTTAAGTGTAGATTCACTCATTTTGTTCCGTATGTAGTGGAATCTCTACAAAGACTTATATATACTAGTAATAGCTAGCCCCCACTACTAGGAATTCTCTATCCTCTCCTTGAGCCACGGCATCAAAATTGATGTAGCCGTTAGATGAAGTAAATCAGTCCATAATAGCCGTCTGATCTTGATGTTGAGAGGCTCCGCACCAAGCCACATGCAAGCATGCAGAAATACCGTTCCACATGCATGTGAGTGGGTTTTAAATCACATCAACATGTCTGCATGCAAGCATGCACCGGTAGCATGCATGTAAGTAAGCTTTTAAGTCCCATTAACATGTCAAAAAGAAACATATAATCCCATTATGCAGTGGGAGTTCAGTTGGCTGATCTTTTTTCCTTATGTGGGATGATCTAAATGATGATGGGAGTTTATTTAGTTTGGCTATCATATTTGTCATGCGGTTATAGAGTTTTTTTTTGTTCTATGAAATCGATAATTTTGCACAGAGAGATGTACCATTGTTTCGCGCCAACGCGCGGGGACTCATCTAGTAATATTTAGGAATGGAGGGAGTACTATGTAAAGAGTTAGGTGTCGCACGGTGATAGTGTGAGGTGGGCCATGTAATCACTGAGCCTGCATGTTTTCACTACTCTTGCATGCCTCCGCTGTAAAAATGGAGAAAATTGTAATCTAGTAGTAGTAGTATACCTCCTTTCGCCGAAAGCGTGGGACATCCAGCAGTCCTACCACCTCAGTAATAAAGACCAATGAGCCGTCAAATCACATAGACCCAGCAGTAAGTTGGACGGACGAAGCAACCATCACTCTTGCGCCAGTGAGAGGTCGCATCCGCTCTGCCCGGGCATGAATGTGGCACCGATTTCTTTGGAGCGGCGCTGACCGTTCCAGGCGGGAAGCGTGCGCGGGTGATGAAGGGCTTTGGGTGGGCCAGGCTGGTCAGGAGCGGGTGTGGCATCTGTCCGCATGTCCCTACCTGACACGCCCGGAACGAGAGGATGCACCGACTCTCGCGGCTAAAATCGTACACTACACAACATCTCTCTATAGGAGTAGGTCGATCTGTCGCTCTCTCTAACACACACATGGTGTTAAACACGGACACACACACACACACACACACACGCACACGCACGCACCTTGGTCCCGTTGCACCTTCTGACGTGACTTATTACACCTAGACGGAGGGAGTAGTAAGTATACGAGATACAGTGGCACACTGACTTAAGTCGAATACTAGTGGCCAAAATTTGTGTGCATGTTATAATAAGGATTCACTTAAAATAGTACATGAGTGAACAGAGGGATCAATTGGACAGTGTTCCCGAGCAGTAGCGAGATGTGTGAGGTAAGATACACTGCTGGCGCTTTTAATTTTTCTTATTAATTTGTTTGTTTCACCCTCTGACTGGTGGGACCCAACGTACTACATGGAGAGAGGTAAGGTGACTAAGGCTGCATTATTTCTGCACCACTGTGGATAGTCTTACCACCAAAGCAACATGACACGATTATGATTGAAATCCCAATGACTCCCACACACACAAAAAACACGGCATGCTTGTCACACGAATGCAGGAATGTATAAAAGGTTATTTCCCTCTCGTTGAACATAATGGGAGGGTTGTGTAGCTGGTTAGCTTGTTCGCTCACTCTCCCGCCCTCTCCCATTGGAGCCTTAGTGCTTATAGTTGCTCTCTTCACACTCTCTCGCCCTCTCCAGATCTAAACAAGACTTCGTTGGCCTCTCTCTCCCCTCACTGCTGCTCAAAGAGCCGGCAGGATTTGTTCGCCGGGAAGGGAAGGAGGCTTAACACTGTCGCCGTCGGCGAGGGACTACCGGCGCAGTTGTTCACTTTCCACCCAGCGGCGGCGCGGGAGGGCCTCCGACCCCTTCTTCTTCGCTGACGTCCCGTCGCCCACCGAACCATGCCCCAAGAACCTTAAGGCATAATTTACTTACTCCACATGCATTGCTCTAGCTGCATGTATACCATGAATCTAGGACATGGTTCAAATAGGAAAGGAGTGGGGGAAAGTAGTGGGAAAAGTTGTATATAGCATGAATCTAGGATGTGGTTCAAGGAGGAAATGAAGGGGTAAAGCTGTATAGCATTAATCTAGGACGTGGTTCAAAGAGGAAAGGAATGGGGGAAAGTAGTGGGGAAATTTGTATCGCATAAATCTAGGACGTGGTTCAAAGAGGAAAGGAAGGGGCGAAAGTACTAGTTCAAAAAGGAAAGGAAGGGACAAGGCTGTAGAGTTTGAGCAGGACTAGATTTGCTGCACTCACATAGGGAAAGGCGTCTAAAGATAACAAAAATGGGACCAACACAAATATGCTCCTTGGTTGCTTGTTCTTTGTTGCAACAGACTGTGCATGACCATAGTACATCGGTAGATGCACATGGTGCTGGTGCGTCCACTGTCCCGTGCAACTCATTAGCCGTTGTTAATCTAAGGCCCTGTTTGGTTAAAAACTCCCTAGTCCCTACCTGCTGGGTTCCAGGGACTAAACATGGACTAGAGGTTATTAAATGACATGCTAAAAGACCATGTTACCCCTAGTAATGAACTAATAGAGACAAGGTGCGATGCGTGGCAGGGGCAATTGTTGGAAAAAGTCCCAAAAAGACTCCCTCGGGGTCTTCTTTCTTTAGTGCCAAATGCGCACTTTTAGTCCCTAAAAGTCCCTCCTCTTTGGTTTAGATGGGACTGACACGGAGTTTTTTTAGTCCCTACACCAAAATGTCCCTGTAAACAAACACCCTCTAATAATGCCGCTGGAAAATTGATGCAATGCCAAAGTTAAAAGCAAATTACATGTTTAACGAATTTTTTGTTAATATAATCTCTATGTTAATATTAATCAATGCCACCGTTTGAGAAATGCTACTGTCTTGCTTTCTTTCCCATTTAGATAAGGTAGATGCTTCTTTTTGTTGGCTTCTATGTCATCCACCATTATTGACCACTAATTGCTTCCTTTGCACCTCTGTGTAAACAGGGTTATCTGCTTCACCTCATTGCCATTGTGACCTTTTGTTGCACTGCACAAAACACTTTTGTTTTAAGAGTGTTTTGTGCAGTTCAACCAAAATGTCACACCGACAACGTTGCTTGATTGCTTGATCTTAGTGGAACTGCACAAGAGGAGATCTTACTTCCTATCCGCTAAGGCGAATTTGGTTCAGATCTTCTTCTTGTGAGTTGTTTGAA
Source organism: Triticum dicoccoides (assembly GCF_002162155.2). Classification (NCBI taxonomy): domain Eukaryota; kingdom Viridiplantae; phylum Streptophyta; class Magnoliopsida; order Poales; family Poaceae; genus Triticum; species Triticum dicoccoides. The sequence goes on along the minus strand of NC_041390.1, from coordinate 172,996,779 downwards.
TTCCGCATCATGAGAGGTCAGTACTAGCCTTCTTTCACATGGTTCTGTCGTGTGCATTCATATGTTGTGCTACTTGTACGATAATGTTGCTTGATTTTAGTGAACTGCACAAATGGAGACAAGACTTCCAATCTGTATGTGCACCGTAATATCCCATTGAGGTAAGATAAGGATATTTCACAACTGCTGGCCTGTATTTTTCCACTTTCATCCGAAAATTAAGTTTAGTACTATACTTGTGCTCCCTAATTGACATGCCAAATCTTACATTGAAGGCGAAGCTTGTTTGTTATTGAACCAAGTGATGAAGGGGAAGAACAAGGGGAAGAAAAACAAAAATCTTACATTGAAGATGAAGCACTGGAACTGTGATGACACAAGTAATGATATAGTTTTGCATCTTAATTTATTGCTATGGCTGGAACGAGCAATTGTTTTGCCACTGATTTGATGCCACTCTTAATGTAATATGTAATTATCTCTACTTGTGCAAACAGGGATCTTCTTTGAAGATACCATATATTTTAGTGGAACTGCACAAGAAGATGTTGGAAACATTAAACTAATCGAGGAGTATATAGTAAGCATGTCCACCACCGTAGATTGCAACAGATGGTTCCAGAGAATTGCTTCATCTGTAGGCTCTACACAATAAGCCTCCTGACAAAGTTTGGTACTCGCCCACTGATTTCATCCATATGATTGAGCTTTGTCATCTCTATTGGTGTTGTGCTACTATTTAGATACTGTCATGAAAAAGTGGTATTGTCCTTGAGAAGTGCTTCATCTGTGCTGTTTTAAATATTTCCTTTCCTTTTTTCGAGCAAACAGTGATGCTAGAATTTAGTAGTCCTCTTGTCTTTGCACAACAGGATCATCTTCCTCTGAAGAAGAATATGGAGTACGTGAAGTGACTAGTTCCGATTATGCCAGGATGAAGAAGCCCTGTCTATCTTATCATCAGAAGGAGCAGTTGAAGGATGGTTCCATTACTCCCCACAAGACCAAACTAACTTCAGCTCAGAAGGACTGACAAAATCTCCATTTTTTTATTGTGATGCGCGAGTACAATGTTGTTCTAGATTCTTTCTGGTGAGTTCCATTTTCCTAAAAGTGTGCTCTACATGGACCATGTATGTGCCTGTTGAAACTGTCAATTCATAGTACAGTTTGCTCTATACTAATCACTTTTTTGTATTTGTGCAAACAGGGGTGCTCAGCTTGATTTCAATGGGAACTGCACAAAATGTTCATGAATACATCGAATCATTCATTTCCACCACAAGAAAGGAGGTGCCGATAAGTTCAAGGCGTTGCAACATATAAGGGTGAAATCATACAAGCTACGCGCGAATTTGGTTGATTTTGGTGGAACTGCACAAAAAGAACAGCTGGTTTATTTAGCACGAGGTGCCATGTCAATGTCTGAACTGATGGCAAACCGTGCCCATTCCACAATCGTAGGCATTTGATATTTTGGAATGGGACAACCTTGTCAAATTTTGCTCATTTATTTTAGCAAGACATGCGTTTGATATTTTCGAATGGGACGCCCTTGCTGTCAGCAGCGCCGATCAATTTTTACATTATTCTTTAGTTGTGAAGTAAATATTGCCTCTGACATGTGAGTCGCTGAGATGCATAATCATCGATTGTTTTGAATGTTTCTATGAATTGCCAGGCCTGTGTGTTTGATTGCAATTTACAAAAACGCTGAAAACCTGCTCAAACTCTTTGTACTCCTTCTGTTCCTTTTTACTTCGCACATTGTGAAAGTGCATACTTTGACTGCAGACAAAACTTGTATGCAGACTAGAAAGGACCGGAGGGAGTACATGTGAAACTGCTGCAAACGAGGTGGTCACCCTGGGAATAATGCTAGTACATATTGTTTTGCATGTTCATCCAATGCCAGTGATACAGGAATTCGAACTAATCGAAATAAATTCATTCATACACGGCCAGATTTCATACAAACATGCCAGATTTCATTACATTTCATACATTCTTCAACTAAAAAGTGGTGCGCTGGAGGTATAATTAATTAACTAAAGCAACCCACCTGTGTCCCGCTGAGCCGAGCAGAAGCTTCAGTGACTTAACTACTGGTGCAGTTGCGAAACTAACATGTGGCCTGTTGGGCCCAAGTGTCAGTCAGCCAACTGCGCCAGCAGTTAAGTAGAAGCAGCGTTATTCTCCAGCAGAACTCGCCGACTCCACGTCGCCGCCAACAAGCTAACCGGACGTCAATGGTCAACCCACCTAGCTTGGCTTTAACAGGAGGGTAGCAGCGGTGGCCTTACTTGGACCCGAGCGGCGGCGACCTACCGTGTTCTACTCTTCCTTGTTTTCTGTGTGGCGCGGCCTCGTTGGCAGCGGGGCGGGGCCTCGGCGGAGCCGGCGATGTCCTCTGTCTCGTTGCCGGTGGGCGGCGCCTTAGCGAAGCGGTGGAAATCCTCCCCTGTGTTGCCGGCAGGGTGGGGCCTTGACTGAGCCGGCAATGTCCTCTGCCTCGTTGTTGGCGGGGCGGGGCCTCGGCGGAGCCGGCGGTGTCCTATGCCTCGTTGTTGGCGCCGCGGGGCCTCGGCGAAGCAGGGCCTCGTCGACGCCAGCATTGTCCTCTGCCTCGTCCTCGGTCTCGCCAAACAGCGCCTCGCCCACTTCATCACCCTCTTTGCTAGCCTCTTTGTAGGCGGCCGCAGCCTCCGCCACCCGCATGCGCTCCCGCCAGCGCTCGAGGAGGCCCTTGCGGGTGGAGCGGTACGAGTCGAGTAGTGCCTCCTGGTCCGCCCGCTCCGTGGCGATCTGCTCTTCCGCCTGCAGATGCTCCTGGAGGAGATGGTGGTTGTAGGCGGTGTCGGCCTGCGCCTCCCGGAACTACTCCTGACGCATCTGCCTCACACTGTCCATATATTGGGCATGGGCCTCGCCGATGGTCATGGTGCAATGCACCAGGGAGGATGGCACGGAGGAGGGGGTTGGCGCCGGATCGTCGACTACCATGTTCTCCATTGAGACGTCATCGTCCTCCGGCTGCCTGCCGGCCAGCCGGTCGGCAGCAATGGCTGCCATCTCCTTGTTGTCCGTCGTCCTCCTATCCCGAAGAGCGCTGGAGCGTGAGGAAGCCATGGTGGGCAGTAGTGGTGTGGACAGGAGAAAGGGAGCGGATGCGGATGACTACGGCTATGGCCGGCGCAGCAGTTAATATAGCAATGGTGGGCGGGCGGAGGGACGGACGTGTGGCGCCGGAGTAGCTGCCTCGGCAACCGCGTATCATTAATGTGGGCGGCAGATGGACGGACGGACGACACTTGTGTCGTTTGAAGGCGGAGCAATCGCCTGCACCGGGAAGCGGGGCGGGCGGCGCTGACTGTTTCAGGCGGAAAGCGCGCGCGGACGAGGAGATGACTTTACTTGGAGAGGATGACAATGGGGACCCACCAGGTCCATAGCCTACGTACGCAAGTGCCTCCTTATTATATATATATATGTATATGTATATGTATAAAACTATACTCCCTCCGTCTAGGTGAATAAGTCGTATGAGAAGGTGCATTACGACCTAGGTGCAAGCAGATTGGTGGAAAAGAAGAATATTTCTCTCTTCTAAACACAACATTTAATCACAACAGTTAAGAGGATGCCTTATTAGCTACCCATGCAGGCCAACGTAATTCATAGCATGCAAAGCACTTTTATTGCTTTCCTAATAACCGCATGGACGTGCTGCATGCATTGGTCCTTGCCTGAGAAAAAAGGGAGGAAAGGGGTTTCCACGGGAGACAACGAGGCAGAGGTGGAAGCGCTCGCTGGAGTTCATTTATTTTGCTTCCCCCTGGTTTCCTGACATCACGGTCCCACAACATTGTCAACCTATGTAGTACTAGTCAATAAACGAGAGAATTGCATAAGAAGCGGCCGACAGCTGGGACCAAGCAGCTCGAGCAGTATTTGTGTTTTTGAGGTGTGAGCACTGCAGAGTTTTTTGATGTTTAGCCCAGATATTAATTTTTCTCCTCTGAACAACAAGAAAACATTGCAACAGGTATTAACTGGGCGGGCTGTGGCCCGTCTAGCCCAGGCCAGATATCCAGCCCAGATATTAATTTTTTTTCAAGCTGAAAATGGCTAGCCCAGCTATACTTTTTTTTAGGAATACCCAGGCAAGGTCAAGTTGTTATTCTCTGCCCCGCTGGGCTGCAAATCTTTCCTAGGAGGGATGCATTAGGCTTAACAAGAAAATGGGCTTTAAGAAATAATAAATGGGATGTAATTATAAAAACTGGACAGTAACTATAAAAAATGCACCAAACACGTGATTACTTTATAAAATATTATTTTTGGATATTGAAAATGTTAATTTCATTAATTGTTGCGAGCGCAATGTTTCATTGGATTTTTACGTAATATAAATTTATACTGAAATTGTATTTAATCTAACTAGAAATATCGGGATAAAAATATTTCGGATCCCATCAAAATGTGGGAAATTTTATTGAATTCTGTTTTGAACGGTTGGTTGAAATGGGCTTTACTTTTAACAAACTGTAAATGGGTTGTAGTAAATTCCATTAGAATTCAAAAATGGGCTACACATTCTTACAAATCTCAAATGGGCTATAAGTTCTCTGCCACACACTTCTGGCCTTACTAAGTTGACGCGTCCCCTAAAAAAACAGAGTCGATGCGTATGCAAGGCTTTGTCAACTTATAGTCAACACACGGTTCTAGCAGCAGTGACCGTTGGATGTCCATCCAACGGATGCCGTGCTTCTTCTTCAATCACGGATATTCTAGCTTCACCCGCCCAAAAAATGATTCCTCCCCCTGACATCTGGGGCGCACCGTTTCAGAAGCTGACCTGTGGGCCTACTAAGTTGACGTACCAAGGGCTTTGTCAACTTAGTCAATATAAACGATTCTAGCTGCAGTGACCGTATGATGTCCATCCAACGACCGTAGTGCTTCTTCAACCTCTGGTCTTCTTGCTCCAGCCGCCCAAAGCAGTGTCGGTCGTGCCGCCTGCTCCTGCCTCCCATGTCCAGTTGTGCTGCCGTGGAGGCCTCACCGCCCCCTACTATTCCCACCGCTGGCCAGGCCCTGCGGCGACGGCAGCCTCACACCGCAGCCAAACGAGTGAACCCTCACACTCCTCTCCGCGTGGGCATCCACTGTCGCGTCTTCACCAGCTCTGCGTCGTCCCCTTCCTAGGCCTCGTTGTCGTCCACCGCCCTGGTGCTCTCAGCGCGGCGAGGTCAACATGGAAGGAACGCCTTCCATTGGACATGGACTATACGTGGAGAGGTTGACAGCTGGGTCCACGGCGGCAGCAAGGAAGTGCCTCCTTATTACGCGGAAAATAATGATTCCTCCACCTGACAGCAGGGACCCACCGGACGGGCCACCAGTATTTTGCGAAAAAAAATCATTTCCCCCTGACTGCTGGGACCCACCGGACAGGCCACCGTATTTCATGAAAAAAAATTCCCCTCGCTGTCAGCTCGGACGCACCGGAAGTGCCTCCTTATTACGCACAAAAAAATGAATAGTCCCCCGGCTAACTGGGACCCACCTTGCTGGGAGGCTGACTTGTGGGCCTACTAAGTTGACGGGGACGAAGGGCTTCGTCAACTTAGTCAATATGAACGATTCTAGCTCCAGTGACCGTAAGATGTCCATCCAACAACCGTAGTGCTTCTTCAACCTCTGGTCTTCTTACTCCAGCCGCCCAAAGCAGCGCCGGTCGTGCCGCATGCTCCTGCCTCCCGTGGCCGGCTGTGCTGCCGCAGAGGCCTCACCGCCCCCTATTATTCCCACTGCTGGCCAGGCCCTGCGGCGACGGCAGCCTCACACCGCAGCCGAACCAGTGAACCCTTGTAGTCCTCTCCACGCGGGCTTCCTCTGCCGCGTCGCCCCTTCCTAGGCCTCACCGTCGTCCACCACCATTGTGCTCTCCATGCGGCGTGGTCAATGTGGTCAAGGAACGACTTCCATCGAAAGAGTACTATAAGTGGAGAGGTTGACAGCTGGGTCGATGGCCATAGCACAGTTTTTTTGTGATTTGCCAAGTAAGTCACTTTGTCAGGCCTGTTGGGCTGTAAATCTTTCAAGATGAGCAGAGCTTTCATTCGGCTGGCCGAGAAAATGGCCCATCGGTAATGAGAAATGGGTTGTACATTCTTAAAACACATCAAACCGGCAAGTAGTTTCAAATATCTTTTTTTTCATTTCAAGATTTTAAATTACATTAATTTTTATGTGTGGAGAATTTGTTGGATTTTATATTGATATACATTTATTTTTAAAATCAGTTTGAATGTGAGTCAAAATTTCGGGATTAAAAATAGTTCGGACCACACCGAAATATGCAAAATTTCGTATAAGTTTTTAACCGTTGCCACAATATGGGCTGTAATGCTAACAAAAAGAATATGGGCTCAAAAAAAACCTTAAGAATTAGCAAATGGGCTGTAAATTATTAGAAATAATGGCAGATGGGCTGTATGCTGTTTTCCACAGATTTGAGGCTTTCCTAAAAAAAGGTTGACGCAGAAGCACTGACTGTTGGATGTCCATCCAACGGCCGTCATGCTTCTTCAATCTCTGCTCTTCCCGCTCCAGCCGCTCAAACAAGGGCCGGCGGGACTGCCTGCTCCCTCCTCCTCGCGGCTGGCTGTGCTGCCGCGCAGGCCTCACCGCCCGACGTACTCCCATCGCTGGCCTAGCCATCCCTCTACTCACCCACACCTGTTGTTATTCTCCGGCGACGACAGATGAACCAGTAAACCCTCGTACAATCGTACTCCCCTCCGTGTGGGAAACAACTGCTGAGTCTTCCTTGCCTCCGTGTCGTCCCCTTCCTAGGCCTCGCCGTTGTCCACCGCCTTGGTGCTCTCGGTGCGACGTGGTCAACGTGGTTAAGGAACGACTTCCATCGGACGTGGACTGTACGTGGAGAGGCTGATAGCTGGGTCCACGGCCGCAGCAAGGAAGTGCCTCCTTATTACGCGGAAAATAATGATTCCTCCACCTGACAGCTGGGACCCACCGGACGGGCCACAGTATTTCACGAAAAAAATGTTTCCCCCTGACTGCTGGGACCCACCAGCTACATCTTCACACGCAAGGAAGTGCGTTCGAAAAAAACGATTCACCCCCTGACTGCTGGGACCCTCTAGCTACATCTTCGCAGGCAAGGAAGTGCCTGACAGTCGGAACCCACCTGGTCGAAGCATACGTAGCGTTGCCATTCTGGTCGCGAATGTGTCGTAGTAGAGGCGCGCACATGTCGTAGTAGAGGCGCGCACGTAGCATGTACACGTACGTACAGCGGTCAGGGTGCAAGAAAGAAAATACGGCCACGTACGTGTACATACGGGCGAGGTGTCGAACGCCTACTCGCGCATACGTACGTCCAGGGCTCGTGTACATTGTTGGGTCAGAACAGAGAAACAACGTCGTCGTCGTGTTCATGGGGAGGCAACGGAATGCGTCGTGTTCATTGGGAGGGCTTGGACGGAACAGGTGATGGAAACGAGGCCTAGCGTACCGCAGAACGGAGGAAACGGCCTTGTGTTCGACCGGCCACATTCGAAATGGGATCATGTTCATCGGGAGGAGTCTGGCGTACCACAAAACGGAGGAAACGGACTTCCTACGGTTGTAACGGGGGTCCTGTTGATCGGGAGGGGTGTGGCATATCGCAAAACGGACGAAACGGACTTGTGTTGGAGCGCGACAGTCGAAACGGGGGTCTGTTCATCGGGAGGGGTGTGGCGTACCACAAATCGGGACTCCACGGGATACTGTTCATCTCCACCATCGACCCCCTCCAGCCTCCATGAGCTACTGTTCATCCACCGTCGACCTCATCTAGCCTCCACCTGCGACTATTCATCCACGGGCTCCTGTTCATCCAGCCTCCACCGCGCGCTACTCCACCAGCTACTGTTCAACCAGCCCTCTCCACGGGCTCCTGTTCAACCACCCCTCCACGGGCTACTGTTCATCCTTCCCTCCACCGTCTACTGTTCATCCTGCCCTCCATGGGGTGGTCCTTTTCATCCAGCCCTCCACGGGGTCCTGTTCATCCAGCCCCAACCGGCTCGATCAATCGGGGTCCTGTTCATCCAGAGGCAACACCACGGGGTCCT
>NC_041390.1:172978473-172988331 GCF_002162155.2 Triticum dicoccoides | reverse complement strand
AATGCTCACTGTTCATCCAGAGACAGCATCGATCGGCTTCAGTTAGCAGCAGTAGCAAAGGAATCGCTCGATCGGGTTCAGCTAACAGCCATCGATCGATCGCTCGGGTTCAGTAACGCGTAGCTTGCAGTGCAATCACTCGGGTTCAGATAGAGCCTAATGCCTCGCTCGGGTTCAGTTAGAGCCAACGCCTCGCACACACGCGCGTACGTGTACGAGAGAAACGCGCATCGCTCGGCCCCCGACCTCCCACTGTAACCGGGAACTCCCCGAAATTTTCCTCCCCCTCGCTTCTACCACGGTTTTTTCCATCATGGACAGCCCAAAGAATGTCATGCAGCTACGTCTCCGGTCTGCCCAGGACGAAAAGCCCATTTTCTGTCATGATTTTTTGTCATAGAAGTAGGAGCCCACCACATCTATGATGATACCGGGTTTTGTCACAATTATCATCATAGAAGTGTCATATGTATGACAGAAAAAATTTCGTTCGGCCCAAAATGTCATGGATGTGTCTTTTTTTGTAGTGTCCGTGCAATGCACAGGCATCTACGCACGGGAAATTATGTCGAACAGGGCTAGTTGTAAGAAGGCTAGCTCTACAGCCATGATGATAGTGACTGCAGACGGTGAGGCTGACTATGGTATGCCGAACACGTCGCCTATACTCAGGTGTCATCTCCGGCGCAGGGTCTTGTCACTTCACTGTGAGGAGCAGCACATAATAATTTGACCAACGGGTAGTACAGTGCTAGTACTCCTACTACGGAGTACTACATTGGTAGTACTACTACTAGTACTAGTAGCACCACCATCTGGATTTAGGAGTACTACCACGTCCATCTGGATTTTAGTATTTGACTAGCAATATCTAGTAATGCATGTCACCAAAAATGTACTACTCCCTCTGTAAATAAATACATGGTGTTTTATTCCTATCGGCGAGAGAACTTAATGTTTTTTTGCTACTCCTAACTAGAGTACTAATAGGATTACATGCAATGAACTAAACACTGCATGTCATGTTTGGTAGTCTCAAGTCATTGAAAGCATGCACAGCCCACATCTCTCATTGGTTGATATGTCACGAAATAAGAAACAAGGAGGGAGTTAATGCACCGTGCCTAAGTATTTTGGGATTATTTGGTTTTCGTAAGGTGACTTACACAACATTTTTGTTTACATGCATTAACATTTTATTAGTTAAATCAAAGGTCAAAACATGGCGCAAAATGCAAAGGGGACGAATAAACCAGTAAACATCAAACTTCTCTCGTTTGGCCCCAACTAGAGGTCCGGTGAGATGACTATACTGCACCGGCACGAAGGGGGATGCAGCTTCATTGACTTACGACAACTGCCTTTGGGTGAATGACACGTGGCCCCAGGGGGTGGCTGGCCCACCTATCATACAGCCAAAGGTAGGTGAAGTAGAGGGCCGAGGAGTAGTATGAAATCCTACGCACCTACGCACGCTAACCAAGGGTTGAGTGATCACTCGAATCGCAAGATCAGTTGACTAGAAGCTACGATAGACCCATGGAGGCGATGAGCGCGAGCATCAGCCGGCTGTGCTAGATGGTCCACGACGCCGGCCTGCGGCCCGGCACCGAGGAACGTCTCCAGGTAGTATTGCTTGAGGCCGCCAGGGCGAGGGGCCGCTTGGATGACAGCTTCGTCTCCTTGTTCGACGAGGTCCTCGTTGGTTTCCTCAACAAGTTCACCGTCGTCAAGAAGCTTGCGGACGACTTTGACATAAGTCTCCAGCCAACGTGCCCAGGCTCTGCGATGCCCGCCACCCTCAACGGCCACTATGTTAACAACCTCTTCGACGCACTGGTGGCCCTATGACTGCCCGCCGTCGCGCCGGAGAATGTCCACCTCGAGGTCGCGCTCGCCGCGCAGCGCCTGGTGCAGCAAGACACCATTGACATAATCACCCACGTCTACGCGCAAATCGTCCACAAGGACTATTACATGCAAGAGGAGGACGATAGGACGCTGGCCTTCTCGGAGCGCAGGGCAACCTTGGAGGGCACTGTTTAGAAGCACGTTGAGCTCGCCGCCAACGCCGCTGCTCCTCACACATCGGTTGGTGACCCGGCGCACTAGGGCATGAGGATGTCATTGAACGTTGATGGATCCGTATGTATTTTTATCTTTCCATCAAATCCATGTAGTAGTATATGATACTACAGTACTTATCTTACCTTTCGCATCAACTTCATAATTTTCGTACGTACTTCATGCATGAACGGTGCCAAAACCAAACTTCTCATTACTCTAGGCAAAATCATTATTTTCTATCTATCGGTCGCGCCATGGAGCAGAACCAAATTTTATAAGTTACGAGTTCAAAAGGAAAAGCCTGCTGTGTTCGCGTCGCACCCCCACACGGTTGGTCCGGCACGCCGCTCAAGCGGGAATGCGTGCGGTGTTGCATTTTCACTTACAAGTGGGACCGCAGTTGAGCAAACTGACTATCGACAAACCCCCACCCCGCCCACCGCGCAATGGCTGAGAAAACAGGAGGGAGAAGAGATGGCTGTAGCACGGACTCCAAGAAAATTGGTGTCGAATGGGACTTGTGTGGGTGGCGTGTGCCGTACTGCTAGACATGAATGCTAATTATGGCCCATGCCACCCCACTATATCGAGGTACATAGAACAAATTTCCTGCAGTCCATGCTCAGCCCTCCTCTATCTCTCTTCTTAGCCAGCCAGCGGACGCGTAGAGCCCATCGTCTGTTTGCTCACATGCGGCCCCACATGTCAGTGAAAACACAAGAGGACCCACTGAACCTGCACATCTTTCACCTCGACGTGTTGGTGATGAAAAACAAATCCAATAAAGATCTTCGGTGCCCGCTTTTGGAGTTACTCAAGAGTAGTAAGATTCTATTTACAGTTTAACCCAAGATGCACATCTCGTGGCTTCAACTACCACTCTATTTTCTTTCATGACACGACCTAGATGCTGGATGTCCCACGTGTCAGCAAAAGGAGGAAGAACCCGACCAAATCTTCGGTTCTGCTCTCGGATTAGACTAGTTATGCTAACTTAAAAATTTTATTGTGTACTCCCTCTGTTCCAAAATACTTGACTTCCATTTGTCCAAATATGGATGTACCTATATACTAAGACATGTCTAGATACATATATATTTTGACAAATATAAGGCATGTATTGTGCAATGGAGGGAGTAGAATGGATGCAAGTTTTTGTATTGGGAAGAAGAGTACATCCATATATTGATAGAGTGCAATTTAGTCGATGTTCTATCACTTTTAGCTAGCACAGACGCGAGATCGAGCCTCCGCAGATCAACAATGAATGCATCAAGAAGGCACTAATCCAACTTACAGGAGTAGTAAAATGTATTCTTGTGGTTCTTGTTTTCTCTGGTCTTGCTTTTCTAGTCAAAATTATCGTTGGACTTCGTGCAAAATGGAGGTGCATTTGGGGTCATGCGTTAGAGTTGGCCTTACAAGTGGGACCGCAGTTAAGGAAACCGACTATCGGCAAACCCCCACCTCGCCCGCCGCGCGACGGCTGAAGTTAGAGAAACGACGAGGTTGAAGAGATTGCTCTAGCACGGACTCCAAGAAATAATATGGTGTCAAATGGATGTCGTGGTGGTGGCGTGTGTCGTACTACGGGACGTGAATGCTTGTTCTGGCCCATGCCACCCTACTACTCCTACTACTTACTCCTACTAGTATATAGTATACTAGTATCGAGGATTCGAGGTGCTGGTTACGTACAACGAACACATTAACATATGGCTACAGTAAAAACACCCGCCTGACGCTCAAAGCATGTGAAGCTAGTACAAATTTAGAGAAGCGACTCGAAATCCATTCATAAATTTAGTAAGTTTATCACACGCATATCATTTTATTACATACAACAGGTCATCAACCCACATCGACAACGAGGATACATTATAAATACTAAAGTTTTCACCACACAACAAATAACAAGCCATGAAATGAACTTCAACTCAACCATTCCGCGGCGTTGGAAACGCTTGCTTTGAACCACAAGTGATTCTCTGGGACGGGCCATCCGTTGTCGATCTGGAGACCAACGCAGGACTGATCATCCATGCTGAAGCGGCCTACTATATCAGTACCAGGGTAGGGAACCACCCAAATGTCCGAGGTATAGACACAGTTGCTTCTCATAAATGTGTCAACAGCAGTTGGATCGCCTTTCACCATCATCAGATAGTTTTTTCCAAGGAAGAGCGAGTTTTCTCCAAGACTATCAATTCTGTGCCAGGGAGAAGGAGTTGGTGCTAGCACACTAGTATCCATCCCGAATACCATGCAACGGGTGTTGGAATAGGTCCGGAGAGTGCGACCATGGGAGACACGTGCTTCCTTAGCAGTAACATCATCAGTGGGCTATATACACACAAGAAGAGGTGATCCATCGGAATTAGTTGCCAGGCGCCACAGAGTATATGGGCCCTGCTCGTGATCATCACCATCGGCATCTCCCCCTTGGTTATAAAAATTTTCAAGTATAGGTGGTGGGATGTTCACAGGACCTTGGAAACACAAGAAGAAGGTTAATTAGTAAAGGGAAACTTGCTAACCCGCATGCATGTGGATGAAACAATTATAATTACGGTGGAAGACAAATGTACCGAAACTACTAGGATGCCATGCAAAAACAATGCCACGAGTGGTGGCAGCAAACACAAGGCCCTCGTATTGAATTACGTCACAGTACTCATCCGTGTATAGAAACTGATTTTTGAGCAATATCCATCGAGTCAAACCACGAAGGATGGCAACAAGCTTGTCTAAGATAGCAACAACTTGATAGTTGTTGTAATTCCAAGAGCGGTTGGGAACTCGACAAATTGCTATCTTCCGTACAAGACAGTCACCATGATCGTATTTGAACGTGCATACATTACCGGTGTGCTCAACCTCTGGGCAGTGTGCTGAGATTTTTGGAAGTGGAACCCGGTGACGAGTGTACACATTCACAAGTTCCCACTCGCAGTTGGACCCAATGTAAACAACCCAATCTCCATTTGCGCCCGCCCAAGCCTTGCCCTCAAGCGATGGCATCTTAACATCATACGTATCATTATCAAGCAGCATCAACTGGCACAGGGCGAGGCCTCCGTCGTGCCGGCACCAGTCATCAGGGTCACGGCGAAGAAGATAGGGGAGATCAAACCGCTGCTTGACTCTTGGGTTCTTTGTAATGATGTTATTAGTTGAGTCGAGAATGGGCTTGAATGAACCTGCCACGCTAGCCGAGGTGATGATGTCGCACCGATCAATGAGTTCCTCCACCACGTCATCTTTCAGATCGGGGCAAGAATAACGGGGTCATTTCCAGCATGTTCCCTCCATGGAGAAGACGATCGAACAATGGCAGAAGAAAGGGTGAAGGGCTGAAGGAAAATGGAGGAGGGAGAGGAAGAGCGTGCGACATCAGTTCCAAATCGAGAGGGAAAGGCAAAGAGTCGGTGGACGGTTGCGAGTTTTCCACGGTTCATGAAGAGGCGCCACGGCCTACACGTCCGTTTGGAAATACTCCTACTACTCGCCGTCGTCTCACTGATATGTTGGAATGGGACCACATGTCAACGAAACATGGTGTGTAATTTCTCTTCCAAAATGTGATCTGGCCGCGTTGGCCTGAGGTGCCGCATTAGTTATCGACCTTTATTTTTTTTAATGGTGTGCCGATCAGTTTTGAAGCACGACTAACTGGTACTGTACATGGAGAGGATGACAGCAGGGACCCGCCAAAGTCATGGCAGTACGCAAGCAAGTGCCTCCTTATTTCAACCCAATAAAAAATGGCTCCTCCTAGTGGATTTCTGACATCTGGGTCCCATGCCATTGTCAACGTAGTCAATAAACGAGAGAATTGCACAACGAGCTGCTGACACCAGGGACCCAGCAGCTCGCCCAGTTATTTTTGTTTTGGGTTAATTTGATAAATGCCACTGCAAATATGGTGTATCCGAGAAATGCCACTGCAATTTCCAAACATTGAAAAATGCCATTTCATGCCATTTCTAGTGGCATTTTTCGAAGTCTGGAGTGGCATTTTTCAAAGTTTGCAAACTGCAGTGGCGTTTTTCAAAGTTTGCAAAAATTGCAGTGGCATTTTTCAAAGTTTGGAAATTGCAGTGGCATTTTTATGAATCGCCATAATTGGAGTGGCATTTATCTAATTTGTTTTTGAGACGGAAGCAGGGTGTCAACTGGGCTGTGCGGGACACTCTAGCCTGTCTAGACAGCCTTATCTTTTATGTTTACCACAGACCAGCCCAGTAGTTTTTTTTCTTTCTGAAAATGACTAGCCCAGTTCTTTTGTGATTTGTCAAGTAAGTCGCTTTATCAGGCCTGTTGGGCTGCAAATCTTTCAAGACGAGGAGAGCTTCATTGGGCTGGCCGAGAAAATGGCCTATCAGTAATGAGAAATGGGATGTACATTTTTAAAACACATCAAACCGACAATTATTTTCAAATATCTTTTTTTTCATTTCAAAATTTTAAATTGCATTGATTTTTATGAATGGACAATTTATTGGATTTTATATTGATATACATTTATTTTTAAAATTAGTCTGAATGTGACTCGAAATTTCGGGATTAAAAATAGTTCAGACCGCACCGACATATGCAAAATTTCGTATAATTTTTTAACTGTGGCCACAATATGGGCTGTAATGCTAACATAAAGAATATGGGCTCCAAAAAACCCCGTAAGAATTAGCAAATGGGCTGTAAATTATTTGAAATAATGGCAGATGGGTTGTATGCTATTTTGCACAGATTTGAGGCTTTCCACAGATGGCCTGTATACTGTTGGATGTCCATCCAACGGCCATCGTGCTTCTTCAATCTCTGCTCTTCCTGCTCCAGCCGCTCAAACAAGCACCGGCGGGACTGCCTGCTCCCTCCTCCCCGCGGCCGGCTGTGCTGCCGCGCAGGCCTCACCGCCCCACCGTACTCCCATCGCCGGCCTAGCCATCCCTTTACTCACCCACACCTGCTGTTATTCTGTGGCGATGGCAGACGAACCAGTAAACCCTCGTACAGTCGTACTCCCCTCCGCGTGGGAAACAAAAACAACGGCCGAGTCTTCCCTGCCTCCGTGTCATTCCCTTCCTAGGCCTCACCGTCGTCCACCGCCCTGGTGCCCTCGGCGTGGCATGGTCAGCGTGGTCAACGACCGACATGCATCTGAAGTGGACTGTACGTGGAGAGGCTGACAGTTGGGTCCATGGCTGCACGCAAGGAAATGCCTCCTTATTACGCGCAAAATAATGATTTCCTCCACCTGACATCTGGGACCCATCGAAACGGCCTCTGTATTTCGCGAAAAAAACGTTACCGCCGCTGACAACTTGGACCCACCAGCTATATCTTCGCACGCAAGGAAGAGCCTCCTTATTACGCACAAAAAATGAATACTCCCCCTGCTAGCTGAGACCCTGTATAGTGGGCCTTCTAAGTTGACGGGGACGAAGGGCTTTGTCAACTTAGTCAATATGCACGATTCTAGCTCGACTGACCGTACGATGTCCATCCAACGGCCGTAGTGCTTCTTCAACCTCTGGTCTTCTTGCTCCAGCCGCCCAAAGCAGCGTCGGTCGTGCCGCCTGCTCCTGCCTCCCGTGGCCGGATGTGCTGCCGCGGAGGCCTCACCGCCCCCATACTACTCCCACCGCTGGCCAGGCCATCCCTCCACTCCACTCACCCACACCCCTTGTTATTCTGCGGCGATGGCAGCGCAACCGAACCAGTGAACCCTCGTACTCCTCTCCGCGTGGGCATCCACTGCCGCGTCTTCCCCGGCTTCGCGTCGTCCCCTTCCTACGCCTCACCGTCGTCCACCGCCGTGGTGCTGTCGGTGCGGCGTGGTCAATGTGGTCAACGACCGAATTCCATCAGAAGAATACTGTACGTGGAGAGGCTGATAGCTGGGTCCACGGCAGCCGCAAGGAAGTGCCTCCTTATTACGCGGAAAAATAATTATTCCTCTACCTGACAGCAGGGACCCACCGGACGCCCACCAGTATATCGCGAAAAAAAACGTTTGCCCCTGACTGTTGGGACCCACCCGACGGGCCACCGTATTTCGCGAAAAAAACGTTCCCCCTGCTGTCAGCTTGGACCCATCGGAAGTGCCTCCTTATTACGCACAAAAAATGAATACCCCCTGCTAGCTGGGACCCACCTTGGTGGGAGGCTGACTTGTGGGCCTACTAAGTTGACGGGGACGAAGGGCTTTGTCAACTTAGTCAATATGCACGATTCTAGCTACAGTGACCGTACAATGGCCATCCAACGGCCGTAGTGCTTCTTCAACCTCTGGTCTTCTTGCTCCAGCCGCCCAAACCAGTGCCAGTCGTGCCTCGTGCTCCTGCCTCCCGTGGCCGGCTGCGATGCGGCGGAGGCCTCACCACCCCCTACTACTCCCACCGCTGGCCAGGCCGTCCCTCTACTCACCCACACCCCCTGTTATTCTGCGGCGACGACAGCCTCACACCGCAGCAAACCAGTGAACCCTCGTACTCCTCTACACATGGGCATCCACTGCCGTGTCTTCCCTGGCTCCATGTCGTCCCCTTCCTAGGCCTTACTGTCGTCCACCGCCCTGGTGCTCTCGGCGCGGCGTGGTCAACGTGGTCAAGGAACGGCTTCCATTGGACGTGGACTGTACGTGGAGAGGCTGACAGCTGGGTCCACGGCCGCAGAAAGGAAGTGCCTCCTTATTACGTGCAAAATAATTATTCCTCCACCTGACAGCGGGGACCCACCGGACGGGCCACTGTATTTTGCAAAAAAAAACATTTTTCCCTGACTGCTGGGACCCACCAGCTACATCTTCGCACGCAAGGAAGTGCCTGACAGTCGGGACCCACCTGGTCGAAGCGTACGTAGCGTTGTCATTCTGGTCGCGAACGTGTACGTACATATATACTAGTGGATGTAGAGGCGCGCACGTAGCATGTACACATACGTACAGCGGCCAGGGTGCAAGAAAGAAAATACGGCCACGTATGTGTACATACGGGAGGGGTCTCGAACGCCTACTCGCGCATACGTACGGCCAGGGCTCGTGTACATGGCTGGGTCGGAACGGAGAAACATCGTCGTCGTCGTGTTCATGGGGAGGCAACGGAATGCGTCATGTTCATGGGGAGCCAACGGAACGCGTGGGAGCCAACCAGCTGGGTCGGAACGGAATGCGTGGTCGTGTTCATCAGGAGGGCTTGGATGGAACAGGCGATGGAAACGAGGCCTGGCGTACCGCACAACGGAGGAAATGGACCTCCTACGTTCGGAATGGGGTCCTGTTGATCAGGAGGGGGTCTGGCGTACCGCAAAACGGAGGAAACGGTCCTCCTACGGTTGAAACGGGGGTCATGTTGATCGTGAGGGGTGTGGCGTACCGCAAAACGAACGAAACAGACTTGTGTTGGAGCGCTACGGTCGAAACGGGGGTCCTGTTCATCGGGAGGGGTGTGGCGTACCGCAAAACGGGACTCCACGGGATACTGTTCATCTCCACCGTCGACCCCCTCCAGCCTCCACGAGCTACTGTTCATCCACCGTCGACCTCCTTCAGCCTCCACCTGCGACTGTTCATCCACGGGCTCCTGTTCATCCAGCCTCCACCGCGCGCTACTCCACCGGCTACTGTTCAACCAGCCCTCTCCACGGGCTCCTGTTCAACCACCCCTCCACGGGCTACTGTTCATCCTGCCCTCTACCGTCTACTGTTCATCCTGCCCTCCATGGGGTGGTCCTGTTCATCCAGCCCTCCACGGGGTCCTGTTCATCCAGCCCCAACCGGCTCGATCGATC
>NC_041390.1:172961935-172978204 GCF_002162155.2 Triticum dicoccoides | reverse complement strand
ATCCAGAGGCAGCATCGATCGGCTTCAGTTAGCAGCAGTAGCGAAGGAATCGCTCGATCGGGTTCAGTTAACAGCCATCGATCGATCGCTCGGGTTCAGTAACGCGTAGCCTGCAGTGCAATCGCTCGGGTTCAGTTAGAGCCCAACGCCTCGCTCAGGTTCAGTTAGAGCCAACGCCTCGCACACACGCGCATACGTGTACGAGAGAAGCGCGCATCGCTCGGCCCCGACCTCCCACCGTAACCGGGAACTCCTCGAAATTTTCCTCCCCCTCACTTCTACCACGGTTTTTTCGTCATGGACGGCCCAAAGAATGTCATGCAGCTGCGTCTCCAGCCCGCCCAGGACGAAAATCCCATTTTCTGTCAAGATTTTTTGTCATAGAAGTAGGAGCCCACCACATCTATGATGATACCGGGTTTTGTCACAATTATCGTCATAGAAGTGTCATATGTATGATAGAATTTTTTTGTTCGGCCCAAAATGTCACGGATGTGTCTTTTTTGTAGTGATTATTCATCTCATGTACTATTAATCTTGTCAATAGTCGAAGGCGGTTTAAAAAATGCATTAGAGCATTTAATAATATAGCCAGCCGATGGCTGTAAGGAACTGCCATGTCATTTATAGCCATCATCTAGATGCACTCATACAGTAGTGTGGGCTATTTCCCGCAAAATATATATTAGGTTGGCAATTGTATTAGTGTTTTTTTCCATCTCCTCTCTATCTCTTTTTTCATATTTATTTTATTTAACTAGGGAGCTTAAAAAGTTAGAATTGGACTGGCTATACGTGGCGAAATCCTAGTAGGAAGAGCGTGCACGAGAACAAGCACATTCACGTGGTTGAAAACAAATTGGAAACCATGTCTGTTTGAATACAAATCTAGGAGTACGTACGAATCTAACAATACTGATTGGGCGTTGTTGAATGTTGATACTTTTTTTGTAAGTTTGATCAAAGTAGAGATACTTTGACTACACATAAAACTTATATGTAAACTACTAGAAAGGATCGGAGGGAGTATATTGTACGTTCAAGAGTGAAACAAACATTGAATACCCTTTATATATGATTTGTGGATGCTATGATCACCGGTTCAAAATTTTGAATCCGCCTAACATATCACACATGCACCCACTCGTTCTCTCTCGATTTCATCTCGGGGTCCGGAGATCGATTGAAAGAGGACTAGGGTGGGTACAATACGTTCATTTCGCTTATGAACATACAATATACTCCCTCTGATCCCCACAGACCCCCCCCCCCGTCGGTCATTTCTATCATAGAAACAGACCAAACCTTTATCTCCTTGCACGACACGCAAATTGATCTCTCAATATCAATCGATCTCGTCAAGATGTGTCGGGGCCTGAACCGAATGTGATGTCAAAACTAAGACGAGAAGAGACACGTAGTGGAGGAAAAGTGAAACTTTAAATGAACCGTTTGTTTTTATGTATGTCGGACAAATTACAACATTGGAAATACAAGCATGGTCTAGGCCCACATGCGAATGATACTCAGCGAAATGTTCAAATGAGGCTTGCGGGAGCAACACGCTCATCGTCGCTTTACACGATGGGTTTTAGTGTGCCGAGGGTGGCGTTAGCATTGCGGCACGACCAACAGATCAACACCCGGCTTGTCGAGGATGCACGGGGCGCCGAAGTGCGCGCGCACCGCGACGCATCCGCTGAGTGGTGTAGTGCGGCCAACTGCATCCCCAGGACCTGAGACCATGCCGGGTCGTCTTTATTTTTTGATGACATGTGGGGTCATGTGAGCAAAGGGCATCTCCAACGTTCCCATGACCGAAGCTGACTACCCTAGCACACCAAAGACCCTCATCCCTCAGGCCATCGCGCGGTGCGTTCCCAGCCGTTCCCA
Source organism: Triticum dicoccoides (assembly GCF_002162155.2). Classification (NCBI taxonomy): domain Eukaryota; kingdom Viridiplantae; phylum Streptophyta; class Magnoliopsida; order Poales; family Poaceae; genus Triticum; species Triticum dicoccoides. The sequence continues at coordinate 172,976,311 of NC_041390.1, read as the reverse complement.
GCTGCCCGCATTCATGTCGTCCGTCCGTATGCCGTCGTTAAGAGGCTCGGTGCCCGAGGAACCAACTCCGGCGTCTTAACGACGCACCCGGACGCTTGGCCTCACCAGAATGCGCTACTTAAAGCGGCAACACCCAGCTAACCTCCACACCATAGCGCATCGTCCTGCTACCTGGCACCACATCCGCCATGACCGCGAGCGTGAACGCTCTGCCGGAGAGCTTGTCTTCGGGGATGAAGCTCGAGGTCTCCGCCCTCACTCAAGTCGCCGCACAAGCGGTGGCCACGCCGGCGGCCGACGACGGAAGCACCATCAGCCACGCGTCCTACTTGTCGCCGTCCAACATCCGGCACCGCCGAGGTCGGGGACTCCTCCGAAGATGAGTAGGGCATGGGAGGCGGCAGAGCATGGTGTGCCAACTGGCCGGTCCATCTCCCGTGTTCTACTCTTCCTCGCCGAAGACCGCACCTTCACTTCACGGGTCTTGAACCCCGCCCCCGTACATGGAGATCGTAGATGGAGCACGTCGGTCACCGCCGTAGAATAGGTTTAGTGTCGGGTTTCTTTTATTTTTGTCATATAAAAGTTTGAAATGTAATGAAAATCTGCCATGTTTGCATTAATCTCGACCGGTGTATATGAAATTTCACAATAATATAGTATGTTGTAGGAGTACTAGCAAGATGCCCGTGATATGCATGGAACATCAAGATCTTGTGGGAGAAAAGGATGAACGTGGGAAGGTCTTATCTGCAAATGTGGAGAGGAGTGTGGGTAAATTGTCATAGTTTCCTTCCTATCTGTTAGATATAGATCAGACGGCCTATGTTGCAGGATGGCAGGCACACCATCATCACCAACTCTGCTTTTTATTGAACTGAGACAAATCTAACATGCGAAGTAAAATAAACATATAGTCTATATACACAATTTATCTTAGGCACTCCAATAGTACGTCCACTACACATTAATGCGTTTCACATCTTTCTACATCTATGGGAAGCTACAAAAGGGTTAATGTAGATTTCCTATCTCTCTCATCCTTGATTTTCATGGTGGTGGGCCCCTCCCTCCCCCCAATCTACAATCAACAGCTCACATGTTTCAAATTACATTAATTATGTAACTGGGATTACGTAGGTGTAGCATCACTCGTCCTAAAAACCCAACTAAGCCAACCGCCCAGCATATCGCGCGGGAAAAGACCCGGCCGTGCCGTTTTAGTCGGGATTACCGGATTACTAGTAGTAGTATCGATGGATCACGCAAAGCACCAAGTTTATTTTCGTTAGGGGGCGAAGCACCTAGTTTATCTCTACTCCTATAAAAGACACAGTTGGTGATGATGGCGTGTCTGCCATCCGTCATTTCTGACCATTAGATCTACATCTAATGGCTGCGAGGTAAGTTGTGGCATTTTTGCAACAATAGCCCACTTCTCTGCTCCGATTTGAAGAAAACCCCTTATTATCTTGAAAGCAACCACATCCCTCACTCGCCTCATCAAAACAACCTGAGAAATATATTTTGAGTGAAACCTAATATATTTTTAGTCATATATATGTATTTCAAAACAAGAGTGTTTTCTTTCAAGTTTGTGAACAAGTACTATTCTACTTTGGATACGTTGCAATGCATGGGCACATTGCTAGTTAAGAGGAAAAAAGGCGGTACACTAACAGCACCCCTGCCGCGATCGCATTGCACCCCACACATGTTCGGTCCTACACACGGCTCACGCAAATGGAACGCGCTTCGGCTTGCCTCTTCACTGACACGTGGGACTGCACTTGGAGAGACGGAGCATGCGCCAAACTCCCCCGCCCATCACGCGAAAATCCACCCACCCCATGAAAAAATTCCCCCCAAATCCCAAATTCAACCGCCCTTCGGCTAACTAGCCAATAATATTACCCAAACCCCGTCCCCCTCCACTCCATTCACTCCGCCAAAGCCGCCCTCCCCGCTGCGCCGTACGTCGGCACCGCGGTTCGTCGAGTGGACGCATGGTGATCCTCTCACTCCCACAGTACACTCTCGTAGACTGTCATCCTCTAGCCAGGCCGCCACCGATGGCGACGTTCTTGTGGAGGCGCACGGTGGTCAGCACCGCTACCGCTGGCGACGTTTGTGTGGAGACGCACGACGGTCAGCTTCTCCCATGGTACGCATATTCTAGATTAAGGCCCCGTGCATGTCAGTGTAGCACTGAATGTTAGCTGATAGACGCTGTTAATCTCACTGTTTGCCAAAAGTAGTTTCTAGTCAATATTCTCTGCTTAAGAAGCTTCCTTGCCCTGTTCTGCACTCAATCTGCTTAGCTGAGATGGCATGCCAAGCCCGATTAGTTGCTAAAATATCCTGCCATATATTTATTGTGATGTAGATTGCCATGGTCTAGTAGCCAATCTGTTAGGTGAAATAGTTGTACATCGTTTTATACTCGATCTTTGTTGCTGCGATGGCCTTCTATAGTTCGATGGCTGTGTCGGCCTCATTGACTGCTAAAATAGCCTGCCATAATTTAGCACTCAAATCTGTTTGCTGAATTAGCTTTACATATATCTCATTACTTAGATATGCTAGTCCAAATATCTTAAATAGCTTTAGACATCGACCTAGGTATTTTTTTCTGGACTTCATAAAAAAGCATATATGTTTCTCATGTAATATCTAGTAAAAGAACTAATTTGTATGTCTAACAGATGGATAGGACTTGGATAACTTATGCTCGAAGATTCTCCGCTACATATGTCGAGAGGGTAGAAAACTTCATGAACTTTATCAGAGCTGAGTACGATGGTCTGAAATCAGATGTGCTCTGCCCGTGTAGTAGTTGTATGCATTCAGTTAGAAGACCCCAGTCAACTGTGCAAAATCATCTACACTTGTATGGGCTGTCGGTCACATATACTAGGTGGGTTCATCATGGTGAAGCTGTGAACGTCAATGTTACTGACTACGTGGAAGTAGCAGATCACCATCTTGATCTGCCTGATGCTCAGGTGGAAGAGGAGGAGGTGGTGGTGGCGGAGCCAGTGAGTTTGACCAACATTGATACAATGCTACGAATTTCTCATGCATTTCGTGAACTTTCACCTGTAGAAGAAAAACAGTGGGCCCACATGTTGGAATAATGCAACGTGGTTGTCACCCCAGGAAATAAGCTGTGAGTATTCTCAGCTATGGTCACCTTTCTTCAGGTGAAGACATCTGAGCGGATGACCAACAAATCATTCGATGCAATGTTGGCTGCTTTCCGCAAATCTTTCCCAGATGCGTCTGAGCTGCCACACACCTACAGTAAAATGAAGAATTTCCTTCATGCAGTTGAAATTGGATATGATATGATCCATGTTTGTAAGAATAATTATGTTGTGTTCCAGAAGGATTATGCCAACTTAAGTGAATGCTCGAAATGCAAATCATCAGGATGGAAAGATGGTGATGTTGTGAAGAGGGTTCCTCATAATGTTCTGAGACATTTTCCAATTACACCAAGATTGCATAGGTTGTTTCATGATGCTGAAACAAGAGAGGATGTACCGTGGCATTCTAGGAACCATGAGTACAGAGATCAGAATGTAATGAGCCGTCCATCTGATGGTAGTGAGTGGCAAAGCTTCAATGAGAAGCACAAAAAGTTTGCTGCTGACCCGAGAAACATTAGAGTTGGCTTAGCTTTAGATGGATTTAACCCATTTGGCCACCAGAGCGCCACATATAGTATGTGGCCAGTGCTTGTTATCCCTTACAACATGCCTCCAAATGTCTGCATCAAAGAATCAAACTACATGATGGCCTTGCTCATCTATGATGGCCTGGCTTATTAGGGATGATAGACTACTCATATCAATAAGGAATTCCTTCTTTTCCGGGAGCCCATTCAGACAGAACTCCAAAGTTAAGCGTGCTCAGCTTGGAGTAGTGTCAGGATGGGTGACCGACCGGGAAGTTGCTCCCGGGTGCGCACGAGTGAGGACAAAGTGCGCAGAAAGGACTAGTATTGATCTGTGGGGCCAGTCTAGATCCCGCCAGGAGGAACGACCACCGGCGGGTGTGCATCGAGGGTGTTACAAGTTGGTATCAGAGCCGACCCTCGCAGTTACACGGATGGTTGCGGACAGGTGCGTGGTCATGTTGTTCATGACGTTTGTGACCCGTCGTGGCACCTGGCATGGCACATGTACTGGACTAGAAGCACAGACGTTGGTGCCAAGAGGGAACATTCCTGTGGCCCGACGAGGACGTTGGTTCCTCTGAGTGGGGGTGTATGTGATGGACTGGCTTATTAGGGATGATAGACTACTCATATCAATAAGGAATTCCTTCTTTTCCGGGAGCCCATTCAGACAGAACTCCAAAGTTAAGCGTGCTCAGCTTGGAGTAGTGTGTGTCCGGGGCGTTACATCATCCCAGGTCCAAAAAGTTCTGGAAAGGATTTTGATTTATTCATGGAGCCTTTTGTGGAGGAACTTCAATAGCTATGGAAGGGTGTTCTCACTCGAGACCTATATAGCAACCCACCATCTGATTTCTTTCTATGTGGTGTTATAATTTGGTGCATCCATGATTATCCGGCTTTGGGCACTATGTCAGGGCGAACGACACATGGTTACAATGCATGTGTTCGTTGTGACAGGAATCCGTTGTCATACGCAATACTTAGCAAGATCTGTTACATTGGACACCGTTGTTTCCTTGCCAAGGACAAGCCGCTTCCTTGAAAATACTGAAGACATGTGTTCAATGCAAAGCATGAAAACCGTGATGCGCCAAAGAGGCTCACCGCCGATGAGTTGCAAGTAGAATTAGAGAAGGTCAGGCATATTACACCAGGAAACCATCCTAGTAATGGTAGTGGGAAAAGGAAGTGTGGCAAGGCAGAAGAGAGGTTATTGTTTACCCACAGGTCCACTTTGTGGGACTTGGAGTATCAGAATGATTTGGATCTGCAGCATAATCTTGATTGTGGCACCCCGGCTTAGAGGAGACCGGAACGCCCCGTATTCCAGCCCAGAGATCAAGGTGAAGTCTTCTGAAATACGACACTGCTTAGTATAGAACAAACCATCTCTCTATTACAACACGAATACGAATACAAGGGTTCCGATATTACAATGAATAACATTGGTACGGCGACACTACGCCAACCACGGTTGCTCCATACAAGCAGCACAACAATTCGAAGCAGCAGAACAACTACTGGCAGCAGAACAACGAACGACGATGATGGACTCCAATCCGTAGGGACTCTGGCTGGAACGTTTATCCTAGCTCGCGAACACAGCAACAACACCAACAAGCAAGCAATCCAGGCACGACCTGCAAACTAGCATGACACGCCAGGTCAGTACATTGAATGTACTTGCAAGCTCACAATAACCAGAAGCATTCAAGACAAACAACAACATGGCAATTACAGGTTAATCAGGAATTATCATGACATCATCAGGATAACATGGTATGAACAACATGAACATAATATCGCTAGAACAATATGATCATGGCATGAACATATAAATCTGATGGTACTAGCATGCAACATGATGACACTACATGCACCATTTATTCTGCTCGGGTTACCTCGTAACCATCACATGCATCACTTACCAACCTCTGACATTACACGATCATCTCAGGATGAAATCATGCTTGGTATAAACAATACCGTAGTAATCATCAAATGACCACAAGGAGTTTGATCTTTACCCATGATTCTCGCACAACATCACGAATATCCAACAACTCGGTATCCTCGATACCACGGTGATCATTCCGGCGATCACAACCATGACCAACACTTGGTCTCAAATAGTGATCCTTCCGGTGATCACAACCAACTTAGCTCATCCACGAACCGATGCTGTTATTAAGCACATTATTATTATTACTGTTGACTCACAGTGTGACCAACTATGAACTGGGCCCTTATCCACGAGCGCGGCTATCGATAGATTTAATATACACTATGCAGAGGTTAGTACACTGTACCCACACTACGGAACCCATGGACTCGAACTCCCATTCGGGTGGACCAACAGCATTCCAACAAAACCGATCTATTGTCATGACACACTCCCGGCCACTCTGACCCACTCCCAACTGGGGTAGTCCTGGGTGGCCCCGTGTCTACCAAAGACACAACGACCACCGTCGTGGCCAAACGTCCCTCACAGGGACCGGATCCATAATAATAACAACAACGGGCACACAAGGTTATGTTTGCTTACCGGGCCAGGGTACTGCACGCCCATAACCTTCCCTAGTTGGAGGCACCGGCGAGAGGCACGACAATAGACCAAGTTAGGACCTTCCCATAAAGGTAAGCGTGGTTGCACTGGTCAGTTTGATATGGTGGCACCATGACTCAGCCAAGATGTGTTCAAGTTCAATTTAATCCGGTTAAACTTGTATGCAAATATGCCGAGCCATGACAAAATAACATGATACAATTACAATGTATGAGCATGATATCAACATAAGCACGGGTGCAACATAACTAGCCACCATATCAACAATGAATCATCTCCAACTGAGCATGGCATAATGAAGAGCATGAATATTACCAGTACAACACTACTCATAGCATAACATGACCACTAGCATCAACAATAAACATCATGCAAGAACATATCAACAATTGCATCATGCAAGCATTTAACTAACTGGATGCAATGGAGCATGCATAACAATGGTACCCGGTACAGACGGCAGTCATGCACCGAAGACCATTACCAACATCAACATATACTACTAGCAAGCATAAGCATATGAAAAGAATACTATCAACTAGCAGGACATGACAACTAGGTGCACAACAACATAGCAAGAAAGTAAGCATGAATCCATGAGCATTATCGAAACAACTATAACCATATTTTAAGCAAGCAAACATTTAATAAATATTCAAGTTGAAAACCATGGCTACTGCATGACTATCATGCAAGTGGGTATTGTGGCTTGCCTGGGGTGACGGAGACTCAAGGAAGAAGTGCGGTGAAGCCGCGGAACGAAACATCGGATGGTACGTTCTCGGAGGGGGCTGATTAGAGGCAAGGGCCAAATGGTCATTTTCACTGTGAGAACACCTAGTGAAAATGTTACCAAAAGATAGAGCTCGACGATACGAAGAAGTTTGTGTTGGTTTCACCTCAATTGGAGTTACATTTCAAAAGTTGTGAACATTGGAAGAACAGGGACCAATCTATGGAAAAATTTATCACCAACGGGTCCCTAGAGGAAAAACAGAAACATATTTGAGGAAATATGCTTTCTTACTTAGAAAACGTACTTCAGGCCGAAGTAGAAATATAATACGCTTTTAGAAAAGGGAAGACATACTCTATGAAATACGCTTCACTTGCCACGTGGGCAGAGGCACCTAGGCCACTGGCGCGTGGGGCCCAGGGGCAGGAGTAGGGGGCACGGGCGCTCGTCCTCTACCTCCCGCTCGCCCTGTTTCTTGCGTGAAACAGCGGCAGAGCGGGGGAGGGCCGGCGAGGGGACCGGCCTGCTCTGGCCGTTTCCGGCCAGGTGGAGACCACCGGCGGGACCGCGAGGCAGAGGCACCTCCGTTCTGGTGCAGGGCGGCCGCCGGGGAGGAGTGGTGGATGCGGGGATGGAGGAGACCCGAAAGGCAGGGGCGGGCGGTGGTGGTGAAGGGCAGGGGTCTCCAGCGGCGGGGAGGCGAGGTGGAGGGCTTGGGGAGGCTCGCCGGAGAGTGGTGGGGGCTTTGGTGGCGACGGGAGGGAGAGAGGAGCACCGGATGGGCTCGATCGTGGTGGTGGCCAAGAGCAATGGCGACGGCCAAGCTCTGGGAGGCGCGGCCAGAGGGACTCCGGCAACGAACTAGTGGGATGGGGAGGCTCAGTGGGACGAGGAGGAGTCGGTGGACAGGTCAGGGAGGCGAGAGGAGGCTTGGCTTGGCTGGACTCATGCCGAGGCCGAGGAAGCCATGGTGGACGGCGACGAACTCCGGTGATACGAGGTGATTCCAGAGAGCAAATGAGGCGAGGGAGGGAGCGATGAGAAGCGGGGGACCTCGGGCACTCCTTATATAGCCGCGGGGAAGGCTCTGGAGCTCACAAGTGAGCTCCCAATCAAGCTTTAATGGCGGGCAGAGGCAGGGCATGGCACGGGCATGGCGTTTGCAACGCATTGATGGCGAACCACGACGAGGCAGCGATGCAGGGCGACGCAGTCGAGCACGGACAAGCTCCTGGACAAGGTTTGAGGTCGAGACGAGGAAGGAGGAGACGAGCATAGTGGCCAGAACAAGCCAGAGCACGCCTGCAGCCATGATGGAAGCATGATCACCACGCGCACTGGCACAAGCATCGCTCTTTGGCGTGGCCAACCATGTCCAGTGGATGGACATTGGCGCCCTCAGTCCAAATGAGGAAATAAATCGGTCCAGGGGCAAAGAAGAGATTTGCAATTAGCTCCAAAAGTAAATCAGTAAGAAGGTGTTTGTAACTTGCTTTGGTTAAACCAGCTTGGTAACGTGGTAAAGTGTTTGTCTGATGATAATCACATACTAAGGTGATGCTGATCACAAAAAATCAGAACAAGAGGAGGAGTTTAGATGAGGGTTGCTGTAGAAATTGCAAATCTGGCCAGAATTAGGGATTTGGATGATACACTCACATACTTGATTTCTATGAGCTGAAATTTGGCATAGAGGGTTTATATGATTATATGAAGCTACTGTAAAAGTTTCATGCCATTTGGAAATACCAAAGTGGCACTTGCTTCACAAAGCTTCATTCTGGACAGAAACTTGGAAAAATTACACAGGGATATTGGATTAACCAATTGAGGTAAAAATTGGTGGGGGGGTTTATATAGGTAGAAGCATGTCCTGGTAAATTTTTAGCTCAATTGTAGCAACATAAAGTATAGTTGCTTCACAAACTGAAAATCTGACCAGAAGCTAAGATTTGGGGCTGGGCTCACATAGACGAGTTACATGAGCTCATATTTGGTGGAGAGTCATGATAAGATCATATAAAGGAGCTTGCAAAATTGCAACTCATTTGGATGTGCCTAGCTTGTACTTCCTTCACAATCACTTCCCTCAGACAGGAACTTTGACAAATTGCTCAGGAATATTTACTAGGTAAATTGAGTTGAATTTTGGCATGAGCCAATGATATGGAGAGGAAAAGCTGTCCAAGAAGTTTGGGGTCAATCAAGCAAATATAAATAGCACTTCCTTTGCAAAGTGCCAATTAGGACAGAATAGGAAAAGAATTATTGGAGGATTATTTTTGAACATGGCAATGAAATATTTTGCCATATTTGAGGGAGATATGACCCAAACAATTTATGAGAATTATTTGGGAATTTTAGGAGTGACAGAAATATAGGGCGCTTCAGCACCTAGGGTTTTAAGGGTTATTCCTTTATCAGAAAAGGAATATTCCCAACAAAAGAATTTTGGGTTGGGTCAAGCTTGGAAATGACATGATCTTGGTTGATTATGAGGGTGACAAGCCACTATAAAACCTAGGAAGACATGATCTTCCCAAGTTTCAGAACCACATAGCCATGGAAAAGCAAAACAAAACAGGAAATCCAAGAAAATCAAAGGAAAAAAGAAAAGGGCAAAAATCCAGGCTATTACAAACCTTCCCCCCTTAAAGAAATCTCGTCCTCGAGATTTGGTTGCTCAGGGTTAAATAATCTTCTGACTTGAAGAAACTGTTTCCAACTTGGGTTTCTTTTATTCATTCTCATAGAATATTTCCACTTAATTGGATATAACTGACTGTCTTGATCTGGGTGGTTTGCTTTGTCGTATCTGACATTCTGACAGGACGTACCTCATATGTTCCTGTTTATACTGACTCGGATTTTCTTTCATATCTGTTGGCTGAGCTGGCATCCGAAATATTATTTGTATGGACATACTTGTCCTTCTTGATATTGATCCTTGCTGGAAATGTTATCCTAGTATCGAGTACTGAGAATATTCTGCGGAGTTGGGGAACATATCTTCCCATGGAAGAAAGAATCTCTTCTACCCAGGCATCAGTTTCCTTGAATATATGCATGCCTTCGGGGTTCAAAACAGTGAGGTGGATCTACCTGTTTTGCTAACAAATTCTGACATCTTGCAGGAGTTTCTGACTTATCTTGACTGGCTTTGAGTATCCATTATGTACCAAAGGTTTGACTGTCGCTTGTCGTGACTGATAGAAAAATGCACCATCTCCTGATGATACGTTTACAGACTTGACTGGCAGTGATCTTGGAAAAGAATCCCATCCACACAGGCTGTTCTTTTCATTGCTTCCCCTATGCAAGAGATAACAATCCTCAAAATATATGTTTTCACACCGATTCTTCATTTTTGCCAGTATATCCATGGGAATAACAGTCGGTGCGATGCTCCATCGCGGGTGTTGAGGTCAATATATTGAGCTATCCATGAGTCTGACCGGACGGACTCGGGTATTCAATGCCGACAGTTCTGAGCATACTGTGGACTGAGCTGGTTGCCTCACTATGAGGTCCTTACCACAATGGAGTATACCTCTTGGGTTTGCCGTGGAATAAGACAGTCTTGGGCATCCACATTTTTCACATAATAACCGACATACCTGTGTTGCGGGTCTTGCTCTTTCATTATTACTTTCTTCATCTGGATCCTCAACTGAAAGAGCGGGGCCTTATATATATCCTTGATTATTTTCGCGGCCCTGAATACTGTTACGTACAATATCTGGCAATCATACCTTGGTCTGGTTCCGATTTTGAGCCTCAATATATTTATCCGGCTCATGTGTGGTTATACAGATCTCAATATTGTTGGGGATTATGCCGGACAGTGACGGGGTTAATAACATCATATTGTGGGATGTGCGGGATTGACCTTGATAATCACTGCCAAGATTATTGTCTCAATTTTGTCTTTCCTTTAAGACTTGTTGATTGTGTCATCACCCACTAGTTTTTGTTTCTTGAATAATCGGTGAGGTTGTCGGATGTGTACCATGAATTCTTCCTTGTGCGAGAGACTTGCATGGACTTGGCAGCATACTAAATGAACTAATATCTGATTCTCGAGGCATACCTCTGAACGATTTTGTTCCAGACCAACTGTTGCAGATCTACCACTTGGAAAACACTGCCATATGCTGACAATTCATAATTTAATGTCTTGTATTAGTGATGTACAGAAGAAGATTGGGCAGCTTGCGTTGGAAGCCATCGGGATACCGTGCTGAGGAAGACTGGATGGCTTATGCTCGAAGCCTTCGGTGGATCTCTTATTGAGGAAAACGGGGTACCGTACCTCATAAGCTCCCCCCCCTTAAAGACTTTGCTAGGGAAGACTTGGTACCTTATGAAAAAAGCTTTTGTAGTATTTTATCGAGAAGACTGAATATCTTGCATGGGAATCCATTCATTCCCTACCGATGCAGACTGGGAACCTTATCTTGGTACACTCCGTCAATAAATTGGGGAGAAGGAAGGGACTGATTTTCTTGGTGAATGGAATGACATACATATTTTTGTCAGTCCGGCAGGTGATTATTGATATGACAAGAATTGTCTGACTGTCCTTACCGAATTCACCGTGCATTTGGACTGACCTCTGAGTGTCGCAAGGTTATAATTTTGCCTTACGGCAGATTCAATCATTGTGCATAGCCCATACCTTTGACTTGAAATGCACTGTCGATCCAATTTTGTTCTCTTGCTGATTTAATCATTGCTGCGATAAAGTGTATCTCTGACAGGTACTTGTTGCTGAAAGTCTGATCAAAATACAATTTGTATCCGGACGGATGTCTGCAATACAATGTTGTCGGCTGAAAACCTCATTGCTTTTAACTGAATTTCTTAGTGTATATTTGTACTGCTTATGGCTTCTTCTGATCCGGTGTCGGTCGAGGAATAATTTCCATAAGGGGGTAACACCGAGGATTCAAAACAAAGAAGCATGAGAAAACAATTTATTGCAACAAAGCACACAACAAACAAGCTACAAAGCTACTCCACACAGGCACACACAAACATGATACTATAGCGGATGCACAAACACTACGTGAAGGACTACATCCTATGCTTGAGCAAATGCTCGCGAACTGACGAGGAAGCTAAGGGAGTAGCGAGTGGAACTGCAGACTCTGAAACTCCGGATGGACGAGGCGGAGGGGTTGGAGAAGCTGGCGGAGACTGAGGTAAAGCGACACCAAGCAATCTCCTGGTACGAATGGCGTCTCGGACGAACTCAGAAATGAGAATACACTCGGCCGCCATGTAACGAGACATGGCAAGGATAGCCGGGTCATCTTGAGGGTTTACAGAGGGAAATTGGATCCGCCTAGGATTCTCGACGATGGTGGGATAATATTGATAAGCACGGTTCTCTTGCACCATGCTCTCTTGATGACGAAGACCGGTGACTCCTGCCATTGCGACAAGCTGAACGGCACACTCAGGAGTAGCGCCGTAACCACCGTGGAAACTGTAGGTGCGCTTACCGACAAGAATCGGGGCTAACAGATGAGCATGAGCAACATATTCCCGAATTCTTCCTCCAGCAGAAAACTAGAATACTTGATAATGAGGTGGATCTCCGAGGGGATAAATACTACGCCACATGTCGCCAAGGAGGGCAGCAAAGCTGAGAGGTGCAGGAGTGGGACTAGACTCAATAGGAGCAGCACCGGGAGCTAAGGGAAGAGCACTGAACTCATGGAAGTTGACCGCCATCTACGCATGAAACAGGGGTTAATGGTAACCGAAATAAGACTATATGCACCAAACAAATGCAACAACCAAATGCAGCAAGCAAGGGCAACAACCAGACCCTATACTACCGTTTTCTAACGTTCCAGCGGACTAGGATGCTCTACAGCCAGACCTGCTCCGATACCAAGCCTGTGGCACCCCGGCTCAGAGGAAACCGGAACGCCCCGTATTCCAGCCTAGAGATCAAGGTCAAGTCTTCTGGAATACGACAATGCTTAGTATAGAACAAACCAGCTCTCTATTACAACACAAATACGAATACAAGGGTTCCGATATTACAATGAATAACATTGGTACGACGACACTACGCCAACCACGGTTGCTCTATACAAGCAGCACAACAACTCGAAACAGCGGAACAACGAACGGCGATGATGGACTCCAATCCGCAGGGACTCTGGCTGGAACATTTATCCTGGCTCGCGAAAACAGCAACACACCAACAAGCAAGCAATCCATGCATGACAAACTAAGCATACTACCAGCAAGAAGACATGATCATAAGGCCTCTTTGCGAGCTTGATTCACTCATACAAGGCATTGCATGACAAACTAAGCATACTACCAGCAAGAAGACATGACCATAAGGCTAACCATGGCAAGAACAAGTTTATAGCATGCATGGATCAACTACAACAACCATGGCAAAATCGATTAACATGTGACCAATCTGCCAGAAACATTTTATAGCAAAATTAGAGCAAGATTAAATCATGCTAGGGCACTCCATAATTGCAAACAGGCGCATGGATGGATAGAGCATAACCATATGTCAAAATCATCCTTACTAAATAAACTCAAACAAAGCATGGATCTCACTGTAGCAACATGAATACATGGCATAGAAATAACAACAGGGAAATGACTTGGTGAAATTCTAAGTCTCTGAAATCAGCAATATCACGAGAGCTACTTTGCATGCATGTGCTAGTCACCACATCGATCACAAAAATACATTGCATACACCCCTGTAAAGATGGCATGGCATATCCCAAAACACATGTAGAGCTCAAGTCCATTTGCAGCACGCAACAATTGTAGCAAAAATGACAAATGCTCATAATCTGCTAAGTAACAGCACCTACCAATTTATAGCACTCTTGCATCAACAATTAGGGCATCAAGATGGACTCAAACAAACATGACACAATGGAATGAATGAAGAGCACACCATGATGAACATTTTGATATATCATGCGCTTGAAATGGAGCTACGGTGATGGAGTTATGATGCGATGAACATGGCATGAAAATTACACAGATCTAGGACTTAGTGGAATTTTCACCTCCAAGAAAGTCAACGCGGGACGGAGTGGATATGGACGAGGGAAGGCGTTTGGTTGGAGGGGCCGGTGGATCTGGTCCCGATCCGGGGTTCGCCGGAGACGTCGGAGAAGACGTGGGAGACGCCGGAGAAGACGTGGCATCCAAGACGGCGGCGGTGCCGGCTGGAGAGGACGTGGATGCGCGGTGACCGGCGACGCAGACGGTGGCCGGCGCAGGCTGCGGCGCGGCGGGCGGCGGAGCTTGCGGGCGGCGCGGTGGAGCTCCGGGCGGTGGAGGAGCGGCTCGTGGGGCAGCACCTGCGGGAGGCGGTGGTGTGGTGAG